>NC_061110.1:106441939-106526003 GCF_015104395.2 Macrobrachium nipponense
CATCCTGCATGCAGTCTTTTATTTTCCTTATTATTTTATTATTAGTTATGATTTTATTACTTTTATTTTTTTTGTTTAATTTTTTTTATTCTTATTATTTATTTATTATTTTTTATTTTATTATTTTTATTTTTATTATTTTTATTTTTATTATTATCTTATTATTTTCATTTTTATTTTTATTCTTTCTAATTGCATTCCTTCAGTTATAAAAGCATTGAGCTCATGAACAGCCTAACGCTTAATTTTAATACTACGAGTGTTCGACTTAATTAAAGAAATCTAATACTGCTGACTGAACCAGAAGGAAACTGACACTGAAATGATTTAACCATACTATACAATAACCCGCCATGTTCTGATTATACACGCAATGATCATGTTTTCCTATATTGCAACAAAATAAGTTATGAAGCCAATTTTGCCCAAACTTACCCCATACATTATACCCATTCGGTGCATGCTGCGTTGCTCCGTATGGATAAAAAACAATTTTTGCAGCTTACGACGTAACTTTGTTAGTAACTAGCAACGTTTCTAGTAACTTATGCGTCGATTATAGCAGAGAGGGTGAACCGCTTGTTGTATGCTAAAAAAAAACAAGAAATATCAAGCACCTTATAGAAGATATTGGTGCTTATGATAAAAAACTTACTTCGTCAGTGTCTACTGATATATTATAAATTGTTATACATTTAATCACATGCATGAAAGACAGTATTTATAGTATAAAAACTGGTAATTGATTGCGATGAAGATTTATATCATTATGGCTTTTATACTTCCTTTGCCCTAATGTTCTTGAACTGAAATACCGAGAGTTGGGAAGATTTAGAAAAGATGTAAAAGTTCTAATATGGCTCCTCAAGTATTGAGTATTATCATGATAATTGGCTGAGGTTAGGAAAAAAAAAGTTATGGATAATAGCGCTATGCCTTGGTGGTGGACAAACTTCGATGTTTATAAAAATAGTAAGAACCTTTACCTTTTTGCGTTTTACCATAACTCTGTCTTCTTTTTAGTATTTGTTCAACGTTCTTGTACTAATTCATCCTGCTCATCTGACGCGTGTGACATTTTATAAGAATAAATAAATAAATAAATATATCAAGTACAGAATTCTTCAAAAAGACTGGATGCAGGATGCACTTAAAATATATTCGAAAGTTTAAATCAGAAGCAGAAAGTACTGAACGAATTACAACTGTCTGGAGTTGATGTTCCTGAAGGTGGGATTAGGTTTTTGCTATTTTCTGTGTTTTAGGATGAAAAACTCTAAATAAATCTATTGTAATAAATTAAAAGGAAAGAAACGAGTGTAAAAAGGTGTAAAAAAACTTTATGAAACTAATAAATTTATGTCGAATAGATATCGTGAAGTTGTTTGTTTTCATTTTGTTTAATGAATCCAAGCAATCATACTTAAGATGAAACTGGTTTTGTTTTTATCCATCTTACTGGATAGTTTTATGCCCTCGGACCTTTAATGACTCAAGGCCCAGTGGGATCATTTTAGCATAAAAGTGAAAATTGAAAAATGCTTACCAGAAGATTAGCGTCCAAATGGGAACGGATTCTTTAACAAATGACCCCAAATTGCGCCGCACCTGGGCACAGGGATCTCTACAGTCTAGATATACCTATAGGCTGTGGGAATCTCTACTTGGGGAACGGGGCTGGGAACGGTGTAGGAATCTCTAGTGGGGGAGGGGGCCTGGGATTACTTGGCCCCTTACACAGAAAATGTCATGTTTTCGGCGTCGCATCCTTATAAACCTTGACCTGGATCCTGTTTCAAACGATCTATAAATGATTAGACTAACACATAATCGAGAGTACAGGGTTCTTAATACAGCCTGATTTGATTGATAACTTATAATGAAAGTATGTATCGTGTTAGGGATGACAATAACTGTTCATACTGCATTGATATTAGACCGATACTTCAAATCCTAATAAATTAGTAAAATAATAAACATAAGCCCAATACTGTTATGGTAGCTCCCCCGTAGTGTAACGACGTGACAAAATCCTGTCGAAAGTTCAGAAAATATGGTAAAGGAACGAGTAGTGACAACTCATGTCATAACAACAAAATGAGCAGGATGGAAGCGTATAATATATATATATATATATATATATTATATATATATATAATATATATATATATATATATATATATATATATATATATATATATATATATATATATGTGTGTGTGTGTGTGTGTGTGTGTGTGTGTGTGTGTGTGTGTGTGTGTGTGTGTTCGAATATATGCATTATATATTGGTTTTATCGGGCGTAGTTCAATATAAATACCATGATTATCACTTAATATGGTAAATGTAATCTTCGAAAAACATGTAATTGCGTAGTGTACATATTGAACAATATTTTCTTGCTGTTAACTGAAAACAGGAGCCAAAAATTGCTAAGACAATTTTGAGAACTATATTCTTTGCCATTATGATATGCGACAGAGAGAGAGAGAGAGAGAGAGAGAGAGAGAGAGAGAGAGAGAGAGAGAGAGAGATGCACTTAAACTTGGTTGGCCTGCAACTTGCTCATAAAAGCAAACCTTGGCAACTTGAAGGAGATTAAAAAAAAATGCCTTTAAATTAATGCTATAAACTTTATTAGCTCTTTACCTTCATGGTACCTTTTATAAAGCATAGAAAACTTTCAAAGAAAAGAGGAGGAAGTACAACTTTTTTTTTTTTTTTTTTTTTTTTTTGCTTTTTTTTTTTTTTTTTTTTAAAACTTTAAAACCTTCCAACTTTAAGAACGCTATTGAAAAAAATATATAAAAACTAGAAATTTTTCTTACAAAGCTTCAGTTAAAAATTAATAGGGTAATAAAATGTTAATAACCATTTTTTGGAAAAGTAAGAAATATAATTGAAAACAGAAAAAAAACCCTATGCCAAATAAAAAGAACTGTTAAAAGTTTAGTGTAAAAACGTCAGAAAAATATTCTGCTCATCACTAAATTTCCACACACACACACAGGACACACATACACTATTCTTAAAAATGTAACCTTCTGTATATTGAACCAAACATATTTGATATTTAAATCTTAAGGAAACGTTTTATATTTAGCAGTTTTGCAGTATTTATGTTAAATATTTGATTTATATTTCATTTCCACGGTATTTAATATATTTATCTTTTCTTTATTCATGCATTTTCTTGTGTTTAAAAATTGTAATGATTTGATTTTTAAGGTGAGGATATTATTTTAAGATTGTTTTTTAAATAAAGCACTTTATTTAATTACCTTTAAACGTTACCTGATTAAACTGCGTAGTATTCTTCACAGACTTCAAAACGTTCATAGTTTAGTTGTTAGTAGATAGGATTATTCCAAAAATCTTTGATAGGAAAAAAAACGAAAACCTTTCAAAATTTTCAAATAATCGACACCTTTTTCGTATCTTAGCTTCATCCGTCACTCGTTTCACTTCAGACGAAAGAAGCTTCCCCTTTTGTACTTCAAAGAAAGAGTCTTTTGATCCGAAGTTTTGCACCGTTCGTCATAGTTCTACTAATATTTTTACTGATACTGGAAACAGCTCTTATAAATGCTTCCGTTTGTCTTGCGAAACACAGGAAGTATTCGGTTGCAATTGAGTATTTAAAAGGTTTCAAAATAAGTCTTTATTATTATTACACCAATGAAATTTCATGCGACAAGCATCATATATTTACACCGATATAATGCTCTTGACAAAAACCAAGGAAACAGTTTAAATCCAGATAGGCAGTTGACGAAGTTTTATAATGGTGGTAAACAATATAAAGAGAAGGCAAGAACAATAGGCAATCACCTTGTTACGTTTCCAGTAAGTGCAATGCTATTTCAAGAAGAACTATATAGCCAGTAGGTTACCATTAAAATCTATTTCAAAGAGAGCTGTCATGAGAATGTCCAATTTGTCTATTGTTTCATACGGGATTTTGAAGTGTTTGTGTGTGAATCTAAGGTGTTGTCGGTTTGAGATCCCTAATTACTAAGTGTTCTGATTCTACTTCCATAGCGTTCAGAATTGTGTACTGCAACTACCAGTAAACCTGATATATATTGCAACGAGATCAAGTGAACTGGTACAAAAGAAGATAAGCCTGCAGGCAGGGATTCATTCTTGCTTAGGTAAGGGTCAGTTGATATTTTTTCAGTAATGACAAAACTGAACATTTCCTAACATTTACTTCTTTTTTTTAACGATTTCCTATGTATGAGTGTTCCATTTATCAAGTGTTGTTTAGTACACCGAAAACATATTTGTGCGGCGACTTTTTTTTATCGAAAAATAATAAAAAACATTTGAAACAATGTGTTGGAAAATGAACTTGAACATAGCTAGTTTGACCTTTATGCTATTAATTTTGTAAAAAAAATCGTAAAACTTAAGAAATGCAAAACCTTGCAGTCATTATGTATGGATTTTCTGTGAACTCAAGTAGAAGACTTATTATCTCTGACATTGGTGGTGTCAAGGTATATTAGAATGTGTAATTATTTTCAGTTTCACACGTGAATTTGATTATTGTATGTTGGGTGTTTAAATATTGAAGGAATTTGTGGATGTGTTCGACTTCTTTGTAGATTATAAACGCATTGTTTGCCAAACTTAGAATTTGTTTGAATTTTGCAGGGAAGTAGCTTAGTCATATAGTCTGCCAGTGGCATAAACTGATTTTAGCAATGCAGCAATAGAGAGGTGACCCCATTCCTTCTCCATCAATATGAGACTAGAATTAGTTTGCAAATGTGAAGAGAGAATCCTTAGTTGGTGCATTAAGCATGGTCTCAAAATGCTTTTGCTTTTTTTTCAATAAGTGGCACATTAGTTCACAAATAAACATTACGTGTCCCAGCAAATATCATCTAACCCACTTGGTATTCAAGACATTTTCATTTTACCCAGAATGTTTCTACTACTTTTCCTCCTAATTACACATCCTTCAGTTCATGAACACACCCTTATTTCAAATTAAAATTTACACAGAACCTGGTATTATGCAATTTGTAATATTCTACAACATGCGTTTTTGTCTTCATAGGAACTTAATCCTAAACAAATTTCGTTTTATACCGAGCATCCTGTTACAGCCTCCGTTCACTTCTCGCCAGGACGCTTTATCTAACACTGCTCGTTCCTTAGCAGACCTTCTTGTATCTATCTAATTTCATTATAGAAAAAACTTTGCAATTTCGTCTTTTGATGGTAATTAAGTAACCTTTTGTTTCACAATTTCTTAAAGGATTTAATTTTCGCAAAACATGAATTCATGCTTCCTTCGTAATTAACATCTTTTACGATGTTGTCAGCTGTTTTAAGAGCTTCCAAATATCCAATTAAACAATTCATTCTATTATGAAAATTGATATTAGTAAACCAATATCTCGTCAACACTTAATTTATGGATTCTAAGATGTTTTCTCAAGATTATGGTACACAACATTTAGATCATTTGAAGGTGAAGTTTTGTAATCGCATAAAAAAAAAATTTAAAAGGAAAGACAGTCAACAATGGAAAGAAAGGAAACATCTAGAGTCAGAAAATTATTACTCTCTGCAGGTAAGATTTCCATTCGTCTCCCTTTTCTTAAATTTGTTAAAAACTGCACAAGACAAAGACCAGAATACTATTCACTTGTTTTAATTGACTTTTCGAGTAATGGCAAGAAAGACTAAAGTATGTTACTTGAACGTTCGAACGTCTGTTCACTTGATTTTATCGTCTTTTTGAGTAACATTTTTCAGTAGTGTAAAGAACGATGGGAGAATGTTGCCTGAACGTTTGAACTAGCGCTCTTCTCACTTCTTATAATCAATATTCATTATTGAGATAGAACTAATTTTTTGGAAGAGCGTTCAATCACAAATTAGTCTAAACCACACATATGGCATTATTTCACCAATGTAGATTAGGTTAGCTCCGATAGCTGAGTGCTGTCTTCATACGTGCACTACTGACTTTCATTGATAGTATAGTATTTTATTGAACTAGTAATCTTCAGACAGTTTTAACCTTTATATAATGGTGCAAGGGTTTCATTAAGCTGATTTGACATTCGTAGGCCTGTGAAGTCGATGACGTAATGTAGATATAGGCTTAGAATTGCATTAAATAAAAAGCTATTCATTGATATATTATATTACACAATGTTATATTTTTTTCCTGAAACTTACTCATAATGATATTTTCATAAATCATTCGACTCTAAACTATAAACTATAAAACCATTGCTGAAAATTTTTTTCGTAGATTTATAATGATAATTTCTCTGAATTTAACGTATAAAACCTTCTAGTAAGATTTAGTTACGTAGCCTACTCCATAAAGGAAGATGGCTACTTGAAGGTAAAAAAAAGTAACAGTAAAGTTAAAGGGATAAATATATGTATATATATATATATATATATATATATATATATTATATATATATATATATATATATATATATATATATATATATGAATGTCATACCAGGTGAAAAAATATCTATTTATGTTTTATAGTCTTTATAAGGGTTTGTCAAAACAAATACATGATTACTTGCGTCATGAATTATATCTTTTTTTTTTATTAATAATTAAACACTAGAATGCCACGGCTGTATACGTATATATTTATTAATGCAACTATAAACAAAACTTTTTCAAACAATTCTTTATTTATATTAATAAATCAATTTTGATTTATTAATGATCGTTTACATTATAAGGTTGGTACCAGTATGAAGGACGCTTAAGCGACAACATTTCTTTGCTGAGGTCAGCTTAACACCTGAGATAGGAACTGGCTGAGCTGGAAATTATTGTGCCACGTTTAAGAAGAAACGTGTTGTTTTATTGTTGTTAAAAGGTAGAAAATTACGATGGTTTTCAACAATCGGCAGAAATTGATTAGGAACTAAGTATACGTATGTGCGTTGTATAACTTACGCTGCCTTCATATACCATACAACGTGAGTTAAAAAATTTGATGTGGCACCGCCGGTCACAGCCCATGGAGTGTGACTGATATTTGAAATGAAATAGTCTCCTGTATTTCGGGTGACTTCAATATAAATTTTAATCAAAGCAAAGGAGTGTAGTTTTCTAAATTGTATAATTTCCTTTTAATTATGAATGAAATTCTACATTATTCGACGCTTTCTTACGGTAGCAATTATAAATGGTATATACTATAAAACAATGGTATTGTGGTTATAGTGCTGGTGCCATGCGGTCGAACTTGGAAGGAAACACCAGATTAAGATGTCAGTGACCTCAGTTGCACAGTTCGGACAGGGAAGAATTAGCAGGGTCGATGTCAATCAAAGCTGTCTTCCTAAAACTGGGTTCCTTCTACTACCGAATAACCTTACTTTCCTCTCCGTTTTTCGACTAACTCACGCCTAACGGCCGAATTTTTCAACTGTCACTAACTGTCGCTTAAACTGTTACTAACTTTTATTTGGTGTTTCTCAAGATGATAAATTTTCGTTTTTCTATTATTAATTTTTACCACTAATGGCGGTGCTTGTTTTTCTATATTCAAGTAATTGAAAATGGTACTTTAACTCAATAGAGTTATGCACCTTTTTCTCGTTTTCCTACGACGATAACTTTTTCGATGTCCTTACTGGCTATCTCTGACTCCTCAGGACTCGCTACTATCGATCTTTTTCTCCTACCTTAGGGTTTAAAGGGGTCTGTAACCTTGCCTGTTCACCTTTCCTTTCACTTTTTAAGATAATTACATTTCACCTGCATATTCCATTCATATCATAATAAAGACTCACCACATATCCTCAGAATCACCTTTCCACCTGCAAAATATTCATATGACCTACGTATGGGCTGCTCTATGAGCAAGAGCCCGTGCTGGCATAAGGCCAGCTTAATCTCAAACAACAACAACAACTTGGATTCCTTTAACCCGCTTCAACTCCTTAAAACAAGGTGGCCAGCCGCTGTGACTCTTTCTACACTTTTCCTTGATTTCGTCTTTTATCATTTTAATTCCTCTGGAGGTAATGTCTGTCATCTAGGCTTATACATTTTAGCAGGGGGTGATTTAATTTATTTTCGTTCTGGGTACACGAGCTGTTAGTGTCTGCATATGACAAGTAATTAAGTACTAGATTTTTTTTACCTTATTAAAAGTCTCCTAATAATTGATATTCTTGATAAGTTAACAATTTGATTTAGATATATATATATAATTTAGATATATAGATATATACATATATATAGATATATATATATATAAGTATAAACGTTTTACATAAGAAACAGCAACAGATAATTTTGAAAATTAATGTCTCATACAATGTAGTCATGAATATCTACCTCTTAAAATAATATACTGCGTATTTTATTTAACAAGTCTAATAAACAACAGAATATACAACATATATTGCATTGAAAAAACTTCAAATTATTAATTTGAATAGTTCAGTATTTATACTTTTGGCATACAGAAGTGTCGCTAATTGCCCCTTTGCTCTTAAATAGTAAACTACTTTCAGTAGTTATATCTGCCTGCGCTAATGTCTTTGTGAAGTTTTTTCAACAGTTACGCAGTCTTCAGCATAACCTTACACGGGAGTGACGAGGAGCAGCTCTCTTTCCCTCTCTCTCATTATTTAAGTGATTTAAGGATTTTATACACTCACGCTGGATTTTATGACTCTGTCCTGGATTACCACCGTATTTAGTGTTGGATTAATTACTATGGATTTTTTCTCTATCATGGACATAATTACACACTAATTCATCGAGGATGGGATCCGGACGCTGCTTAGCGATGATCGTCTATTGAATGATTTTTTCCACACTCGCCAGAACTGTTATCGCAACAGGGTAAGCATAAGGGGCTTTAATTTGCAAGCTTGTTCTTGCGTCACATATTCTATATGCCAGTGTTTTGAAAATTATTTCAAGTATTTTTAATTTATTAAATTCATGCTAGATTGAACCTATGATTTCAATGCAGTCTATAATTTTGTTTCTTAGGTATTTGACTACTCGTTGATTTTGCTATTGTTTTACTGATAATTTGAGAGCTTTTGTGATTTTAGTGGTTGATTTAAGCAAATATTTACGTAAGGTGATTTTCGTGATTAGTTAATTGCTGTTTTCGGTGATTCGTTGATTTCAAGATTTTATTGATTTATATGAAAATTGTAGATTTTAGTCATGCGATTGCAGTAATTGATATTTTGATAAGTGTTGATTTTTTGTTGGTTTATTTTAGTTACTTTTGTTAGTTTTGTATCTTTTTGTTCTGATTTTCCCGTGGTTGATTCTCCTTTACTTTGTATTTTTTAGCGGATGAGTGAAAGGAAGAAGGTTAAGCCCTCGCAGTTGTGAACCTTAATCTCTCTTACAAAAGTGCATTTCTTCGTCCTCGCTTGACATTCTTAATCATTCGAAGACTCGTTTACGTCATTTCACAACCAGCTGCTACAGTGAAATTTATCTCATTTTAAATTATATGTATTCATAAATGTCTAACCATTTAAATTTAAATTTATTAAATATTTAAAATGCATTTTTTTCCATCTCTACCTTTTCACTTAAAAATGCAAAGTTTAATGATATGATCCTGGTCATTTCATATTGATTTTATATTTACATATTTAAACCCTCCCCACTTTTTTTGCTTGGTCCTCCGAACTTTTGGATTAATATTTTCAAGCACTGGTGTGGAATGTTGGTCGTGTCTAGTTGGGCGGTGTCCGGGTCACCCTCCTCTCGCGTTATACATGTTAGTTTTTTTCATTTTAAAGTTGATTTATGTGTGGTGTGTTGTCTAGTAGTTAAAAATGGCGGAATCGAAAAAGCGTGAACGTACTACTATACGCCGTAAGGTTAGTGTATTGTATACTAAATTGTGTAATGCTATTGATTCTTTGGATAAAGCTGAATTGCAAACAGAGTTGAGTTTTTTGAGTGAGTATAGTCAAAGATTGCAGAGCTTAGATGATTTGATTTTGAGTAAAGTTAGACTGGACTCCTTAGTTCCGCAGGAGGATTTGGATAGGCAGGATTCTGAATGTGAGGAATATTGTCGTAAAATTAAATTACTGTCAAACAAAATGTAAGCTAGACTTGATAATCTCTCCTTACAGATTGATAATAAAACTCCTTGCAGAACTAGAATTGATTTGCCCAAGTTGAATTTGCCTCAGTATTATGCAGATTCTAAGGAAGATAAATTTACATGCAAGCGATTCTTTGAAGTTTTTGAACACTTGACTGCTCCGTATAATTTAAATGAAGTCGAGAGGTATAATTTACTTGAGCAGCAATGTCATAGTAGAGCGAAGGCTATGATTAGTAACATAAATGTGTCCCAGGCTAAACAAATTTTGATCACAGCATTTGCTGATGAAATGCCTCAGAAGGTTGTCCTCATTAAAGAGTTAACTGACACGAGGTTTGTTTGGGGCAAGGATGATCCATATATTTTTTATGCTCATATTAAGAAGCTGATTGATGCAGTGAAAGATAATGCTATTGATTTGGACACTGTTGTGCTTTATTTTGTGTGGTCTTCACTGCCTGCTAAATTTCAAGATATCATAGTTGCGATCACAAATAAGTCCTACTTTAGATGATGTCACTGGTAAATTTTTGGAAGCTTGCAGCAGATATAACGCTCAATTAAACACTAGTAAAGGAAGTCCATGTAAGACCGCAGTATTGGCTACTAGTTTTAATACTAGTTTAACAAGGAGTACATGTATGCTTTGTAATGCTAAAGATCACAAAATTGCCAGTTGTACAAAGTACTTGGAAGTATCTGATAAAATAAATCGATTGAAAGAATTGCACAAGTGCTTTAAATGCTTAAAAGCAGGTCATAATAGTAATGGGTGCAGATTTCAAACATCAGGTGTATGCTTCAAATGTAAAAAGGGTAAACACTGGAGTTTTTTTGTGTAGCTCAAAGTCAACAGATTCTAGTAATAGTAAACAAACTACCACAAAGGTGGTTAATGTTGTCTCGAGAGTTAATGAAATTCCATCAACTGTTACAGCATCCAGTCATTTGGATATTGTTGATTCTTTATTACCATTCCTAACAGTGACAAACTGAACATGATCGCGTAAAGTGGATACAGTTTTGGATTCAGGTAGCCAGAATTCCTTTATTGAGGAAAGTTTAGCAGATTTCTTGAACTTAAAGGTAGTAGATCCTAAGATACATTTGATTATCAAGGGGATTAATACTAATCAAAAGATTTGTACAAAGTCGGTGAGTTTTCCTTTTAAGATTGGTGATGTAAGTTATGAAATTACTTGCATTTGTAATCCTAAGATTAAAATTCAGATGAAAGCTCCTCATATGTCTAAATTAATAGAACTGCTAAGGCAGAGTGGAAAAGAGGTTGCTAATGATAAATTTGATGGTGTAAACAGAATTCATGACATTGATGATATAAAGCTACTGATAGGTGCAAAGGATTGGCATTGTGTGATGAGCATGGAGAGTAGAGTACTAGTCAAAAAGACAGACTGACTTCTTTTTACAGAATTGATGATAAACTAATATTGATTGGTCCAATTTCTGACTGGATAAAGAAGCTTTCCGATGCAGTAGATACATCTTTGATGTCTGATAGGAAGATTTCTGAAGAAATAGAATCTACTACTTCATACATTGGCACTAAGGAGATTGATTCTGATGGATTTGACTATGAAGTGCTAACACTTGATGGAATATTTATTTTTGAAAGCATGCCAGACATAGCAGAGGTTGCGGATTATTCTTAGTTGGGTCATAATTGTAAGATATTCATAAATATGGAAGAAGAGAATTCTATTGAATGTGTTACTAATGAAACTGAGCAAGAAGTGACGGATTTTATTTTATGCAACATTTCCAGAGATTCTGAAAGATATTATGTTGTTCCAATTCCTTGGTTGACTACATATAAAGATCTTCTTGGATCAAATGAGAGACTTGCTTTCAAGGTTCTGTGCAGTCTGAAGAAGAAATACATGAACAGTAATGTTCTAAAGCGAGTTGATGAAGTTTTCCAGTCACAAATTGATTTGGGAATCATTGAGAAAGTTGAAGATTTTGAAGAATATAAAAGGAAATTTCCAAAATATTTCTTCATTAGCCACAGTCCTGTAATTAAAGAAGAAAGAGATACTACGAAAGTAAGAGTTATTTACATGGCGAATCTTGCAGAAAAGAGACCTGGTGGTAGTAAAGGCATTAGTCTGAATTTATGTATTCACCCAGGTTACAACAAGAATTTTAAAATAAATGATGCATTGACCATGATGAGGTTTGACAAGTTTGTACTTGGATTTGATATTTCAAAAGCCTTTCGCAGATTGGCCATTGATGATGAGAATTCCTCAAAATTTCTCTTTTATTGGTTTAAGTTGCATCCAGAGATTTTACACCAGTTGTGTATCGCTCAAAGCGAGTAATATTTGGGATGTCTGTTTCTCCATATCTGTTGCAGTGCAGTCTTTGTAATATGCTAATATTGGAGACAGATGGTGATGCTGAAGAAATTCAGGAATTGAAAAAAAGAATCAACCAAGGCAGTTATGTTGATAATTTTCTGATTGGCTGCGCAGATGAAGATGAAGTTGAAATGGTTCACAGGGAAGCCAGTACAATATTTGAGCAGCATAAATTTCCATTACAGCAGTATGTTACTAATTATTCTCAATTTCAGTATGAGATTGACTGTAAAGTTGGCACAGAGACTCCACAAGAGGTTAAAGTTCTTGGCATGTGCTGGGACAGATATAATGATGTACTAAAGGCCACATGTAAAATTAAATGTTGAAGCTGATACTCCTAGGCAGATTTTGAGTTCAGTAATGAGTATACGTATTTGATTTGAATAATGCTAACTTGCCTGTTTTAAACAGATGTAAGATTTTCCTCAGGCAATTACGGTCGGATTATGTAGATAAATGGGATACTACTCTTCATGGTGCTCAACTAAATGAATGGAGAAACATAGCTTCACAATTCAATAATGGTGAAAGGCTAGAGATACCAAGATATATGGGTAGCAGAAAGTCTACTTTTGATATAATTGTAATGAGTGATGCGAGTGAAAACTATATTGGATGTGTTATTTACTTGCAGGAAAGAGATTCAAAGTTGGTATCCTTCGTATCTGCCCATAATAAGATTCTGAATAAAAATCTGCAAGGGCAAACTATGCCTGTACTTGAACTCACTGCAGTAGAGTATGCATTACAAAGGGCTTATAAGCTGTATAAAATGCTCACTTCTTGTATTGTGCCTATTGCAGTTAATGACATAATGTTGTTTTCAGATTCTACAATTGCCTTAAGTTGGCTAGCTGATTATGAGAACTTGAGAACAAAGCTTCAAAAGAGAAGTGTACATGTGAATAATAGAATCATGAATATTGTCGACCTCTGTAAGTCTATACACTCGGTGAAGTTAGCTCATGTAGGATCAAATGCAAATGCTGCAGATTTCACTACTAGATTAGTATCTTTCTCAGAGTTGAGAAACTCTTGTTACTTGACCGGACCCGAGATGTTACTGGAAGATTTAAGTTTACTGGAATGGCTTGTAATTCCTAATCCAGGCATGATTAATGATGTGGATGTACCCAAGCTGGTTGTAAATAAGGCAAGTGTTGTAGGTATGTCAGTTGGTACAGTTGTTGATATAACTAAGTATTCTTCAGTTGACAAAGCGGTTAAAGTACTAATAAAAGTTAAGCTTTTCATAAACAATATAAGATTAAGAATAAATTCTAAGAGCCAGCAGTCAATTGCCTTATTAGATGCAAGCTACCAAAAATGCAGTAATGATCTGCTAAAGCTTGATCAACAGAATTGCTTTCCAGATTTACAAGATTTTCTCACTTCAAAACGGAAAGCAAAAAAGTCTATTCCTGAGCTACTATGAGATTCAGGGTCTCTGTAACACGGTTTTTTGGACTTTGCTCCTTGTCAAAACATCGGATGTAGCTGAAAGTTGACATGTATATTTTACAACCACACATAAATTTTGTCAGCATTATCAATAACCTAAACCCGATAGTTTTGATTTTTATAGAGTAAAAATGATCTAGCCGACGCCATGGCTAATGATTACGAGCCAAGAGTCGAAAAACATTCATTACGTAAGCAAGGTAAACAAACACCTTATGACTAAATGTTGCCCCGCCCATCAGCCAGACAGAAATTCCATCGGCTCTGAAACCCAAAGACTTTATGAATGGCGGAACGATACATAGATGTGGGTGGGGTATCAGTGCTAGCGTAGTAATACTACTGTAGCAGTAGTGCTGCAACAGTATAGCAGTAATATACATAAATTAAACGTTTAGACCAACTGCTGGGATCCTTGAGGATCATTTAGCACTTCTTACAACTACTCGAGAAATTAGCCAGAAGTTAAATTTTCTAATCCAACAATGCCCATGGTAGCCTTCAGTGTTATCCTGAATTATGACGAGGCGAAAGTGGGTGGAGCCTCATGAAGTCACCATTCTGACGATAATTATTGGTGAAGGTTTAAAGCCTATATACGGTACCGGCTACTTTTTTTAAGTAAATAGGTAGATAGCCAATAAATAAAAATTGCTTGACATTGGATATAGCAGTTATCAAATCAAGCTTGTCTACTATGTTTTTGGTAATTACCTACTATTCCCTACATCTTGTCAATCTGATTGTGACCTATAAAGTAGACTGTAATTTCTTTGGAAACTTATTTTGGGAGTTAGACTAATAATCGAAGTGTTTTTGTATTTATTAACATATTTTGTTGGTTTGTTCATTATGACAATTATCAGTGGGGAGGTTCCAGAGTTCATAAAGGTGTACTGCTTTGCTTGTATTTAAATTTGTATGTCATTGTTGCCAGAGGTTTAGCCTTCGTTACGTATAGCCAATCATCCATCGAGAAAGAGGGAAGAAGTGATGTCATAAGTTACGTAACGAGTGCGTTCGAAACCTTTTCTCTGACTAAGTTGGCCCGTCTTCAAAAAAGGTCACTTTTACATTATAAGTACCAAATTTATTCAACTTACGTATTGCAGAATACACTCAAAATTTTATGTGGTTGATATAATATGTATTCTGAATAAGCGTTATATTTATGAAATGCATAGATAAAAAGTTATTGCGAAAAAACCGTGTTACAGAGGCCCTGAATCTCATAGTAGTTAGTAGAATGAATGTATTTTGTGACTCTGATGGTATTCTTAGAGTAAAATGTAAGATGGGAAAAATGTCTAAAGGTATGATGTCGAGAACTCCAATACTCATTAGTAATAATAGTGATTTCGGTGGAATACTGATAATGGACACTCACTTGAAGTTTAATCACTCATGTAACTTACTTATGTGTTACCATAAATTGAAACCGGCATTTTTTCTGCTTAAGGGATTTCCAACAGTTAAGAAGGTTGTGAATGAATGTTACCACTGTAAACGTTTTAATAGTAGACCAGTTAAAGTTAATGCCTATTACTATAGAGAATGGAATGTGAAATCCATAAAGAGGTTTTTTTCTGTATGTTTCATTGATTACTTTGGGCCATATTTCACAAGGTATGAAAGTGACAAAGTTAAAACCTATGGGGTAATCTTTAAATGTATTTGGTCTAACATGATTAATGTTGAAATAGTGACTTCAGCTGATTCTAAAGGATTTTTATTGACTTTTTAAAATCATGTTTACAACTATGGTTTGCCTAACAAAGTATTTTCAGATTCTGGCTCAAATCTTGGTGGTGCATTCATATGGATTGAGGAATGTCTGAAAGCAAGTGAGGTGCAGGAATTCTTCAATCGGAGGGGTGTCGATGTCTCTGAATTTTCACGGTATCCTCATGGTTCTCTGAATCGTGGTATTGGAGATATCATAGAGTCCGGAGTTGGTCTGGTAAGAAAGTTAATACAGGGAGCAATCCATAATAATAATCTAGATTTTCTGGAATTTTCTCATGTAATTAAACAATGCATATGTTACGCTAATAAGAAACCCATTTCTGAACTTGGCGCATTGAGGGAACAGAATGTGAATGATGATTTTCAGGTGCTGTCACCAGAGTTTTTGAAGTTTGGATATGATACACATTTTATGGAATGTATATATCACGAAGGTCAACTTGATGATTATGACTCTTCTGATTTGGGTAAGGGCTTTCAGCGTTTAATTCATATTAAAGAGAAATTACGTGATAGTTATCACAATGAATTTTTATTTGGATTGCAAGATCAGGCAACTAAATACAGAGACAAATATTACTCTAGAGAGCACGTTAAAATCTCAAAAGGTGACATAGTTTTGATAAAGGATTCAATGGTTAAGGCTCCCAATTACCCTTTAGCTAGAGTTCTTGATGTTATTTATAATTCTCTTGGTAAGGCTGTTCAAGTACAATTGGTCAAGGGTAATAAAAGTGTTGTTTTTAGGGATATATCTTCTGTTATTCTTTTGGTTAAAGGTGATGGGTTAAGGGATTCTCATATTGATCAGTTAGATATAAATCTTGTACCTCAGAGTGATTCTAATGTTGTTTCTAATGACAATATTGCAAGAATTCAACGGGGGGCTGCTATGATTTGTTCTGAGAAGAATAAGCAGCTAGCTCAATCTGGTCTTGTATAGAAATTTAAATTTAAATCCGCGGGGGCCAGATTGAAAAAACTTCAAATTATTAATTTGAATAGTTCTGTATTTATACATTTGGCATACAGAAGTGTCGCTAATTGTCCCTTTGCTTTTAAATAGTAACTACTTTACAGTAGTTATATCTACCTGCCGCTAATGTCTTTGTGAAGTTTTTTCACACAGTTACGCAGTCTTCAGCATAACCTTACACGGGAGTGACGAGGAGCAGCTCTCTTTCCCTCTCTCTCATTATTTAAGTGGATTTAAGGATATATACACTCACGCTGGATTTATGACTCCGTCCTGGATTACCACCGTATTTAGTGCTGGATTAATTACTATGGATTTTTTCTCTATCATGGACATAATTACACACTAATTCATCGAGGATGGGATCCGGACGCTGCTTAGCGATGATCGTCTATTGAATGATTTTTTCCACACTCGCCAGAACTGTTATCGCAACAGGGTAAGCATAAGGGGCTTTAATGCTTGTTCTTGCGTCACATATTCTATATGCCAGTGTTTTGAAAATTATTTCAAGTATTTTAATTTATTAAATTCTTGCTAGATTGAACCTATGATTTCAATGCAGTCTATAATTTTGTTTCTTAGGTATTTGACTACTCGTTGATTTTGCTATTTGTTTTACTGATAATTTGAGAGCTTTTGTGATTTTAGTGTTGATTTAAGCAAATATTTACGCAAGGTGATTTTCGTGATTAGTTCATTGCTGTTTTCGGTGATTCGTTGATTTCAAGATTTTATTGATTTATATGAAAATTGCAGTAATTGATATTTTGATAAGTGTTGATTTTTTGTTGGTTTATTTTAGTTACTTTTTGTTAGTGTTGTATCTTTTGTTCTGATTTTTCCCGAGGTTGATTCTCCTTTACTTTGTATTTTTTAGCGGATGAGTGAAAGGAAGAAGGTTAAGCCCTCGCAGTTGTGAACCTTAATCTCTCGTACAAAAGTGCATTTCTTCGTCCTCGCTTGACATTCTTAATCATTCGAAGACTCGTTTACGTCATTTCACCACCAGCTGCTACAGTGAAATTTATCTCATTTTAAATTATATGTATTCATAAATGTCTAACCATTTAAATTTAAATTTATTAAATATTTAAAATGCATTTTTTTCATCTCTACCTTTTCACTCAAAAATGTAAAGTTTAATGATATGATCCTGGTCATTTCATATTGATTTTATATTTACATATTTAAACCCCACTCCCTTTTTTTCCGCTATTGCTAGAGCAACTGCAGCTAGAAATGAAATCGATTAGGAAAACAAAATGAAGAGAAAACAGCGCAATTTAGTAGCAGTTTCTCTGTCTGTCTCTCTGTCTGGATAAACATGTTAATGAACAAGCTTTGGCCCAAATATCATTCTAGTATTTCAGTATCGCATATTTTTACTGAAACATCAAATAAAACTCTGTCATGTGAATATGCATATCTACACCAAAATATAATCAATTTGTGTTTTTAAGAAAGGAATAAAAGAGGTTTGCAATTTTCATTTTCTGATGCATCAAATCATTATGGTCGCTTTTTTCTGAATGATGACATCAAGCCATAATCCTGAATATTTTCTTGGACAGTTTGACTTTCTGCAATTCACAGCTGGGAAACGACACAAGTTTACTTTGGAAGCCATTTTCATTTTTATTCAAGGGTTCGCTATTTAAGTTTTTATAATTTTCTCATTTTAAATGAACAAGTCTTCTATATGTAAGTTATACTTTCCTCGTAAACACTGACACGTTAGGTGTCTTTAAATATTTGCAAAAAGGAATTCCAATTTTATCCATTAAGTTCGACAAGCAAAGTAGGAAATGTTAAACATACGTTGTGTTCTCTCAATTTTTTTTTTTTTTTTTTTTTTTATGATGGTTGAAGCTCTCTAATTAAGTGTGATTACTTCAGCGCACGTGGAGTCCCATCATATCAGTCGTATTTCTATTACACTGCATGATTTATTAACAAGTGACATGTCTAGTAACTTTGTTTCTCCTGAATTAAGGATCTATTTTTCTCGTAAATATCCAAAGCTGATTGTTAAACGCCCAGTCACATTAAACAAAATATGGGCAGTAGCATAGTTGTAATGAATTGATGGTTGTTAGCAATATAAGGAAAAGGAAAGGAAACTAGATAATTGCCAAAATACCTGCACCATTTGAAGTGCGAACTGCGACATTTAAAGAACCACTGGATAGTCAGTACATTACCATAAAGTCATAGTTTGATTCTAAAATAAAAGGAGTCTGTAATGAGAATATCCAGTTTGTTTAAATCAATGGACGGGATTTTGAATTCTTGGTGTGTGAAACTATTGTGTTGCTTGTGATTGTATGAAACTATGGTGTTGCTTGTGATAGTGACTACTGATAGCTAAGTTTGAATGATTTAGAAATGAAAGACCTGTTCTAATGATAGTCCTTCGAATGTGTCCAGGAACTGTGTGCTGCAGTTAATGGTTGCAACTACAAATAAACCAGTGTTACTGGCAGGACGAGTGAAGTGGTTAACAACAAGTGAAGATAATTACTCAGGCGGAGTCTCTCATAATAAGGTAAGCCCCAATTGTAAATTTAATAGTCAAGACAAACCTATTCTGTATCAGATGATCGGCATTTTTTAATATTTTAAAAAGGGCTTTTTTCGATTCTAAATTTTTTTTCGAATCTCAAATCTAAAATTTCCTTTGTATGGAAGTTTATATATATATATAGTATATATATATTATATATATATATATATATCTATATAGATATATATATATATATATAATATATATATTTATATATATATATATATATAAATTGTGATATATATATTATATATCCATATATCTGTATGGGAAGTGGAATATATATATATATATATATATATATATATATATATATATATATATATATATATTTATAGAATATATATATATATATATATATATATATATATAAATATGTATATTATATATATATATGTGTGTGTGTATATATATATTTATATATCTATATCTATCTCCTATCTATAATACACTGTCCTTTGGTACACTGAGAATTAGAATTCGTAGAATAACTTCTTACCCAGAAATGATCTAAGAATCTGTTGAGAAGATGTGATTAGAAATTATTTGGATCAAAAGTAATTAAATTTTCTTATCATATTTGATGAAGATGGAACAAATATTGCATCCTCGATAAATAATAGTCTTTTTGCTATTAATTCTGTTAAGAAGTAGAGAAATGAAAACCTAGTTCATCAGGTGGTGAGGATTTTTTGTAAAGTGAAGAAAAGTTGTTGAAATCCTAAACAATTACGATATATAGTTTTTCAATTTCATATTCGGATTTGTGCATTTAAATAATCAAGGAATCTGTGGATGTGTTAAACATATGTCGTCTATTTGTCTTCGATATAATATGGGTTCAAATTCAGGTCAGTTGTTTAGCCGTATTTTCTCTCAGTGACATAAAAAGGTGTTAGCGTAGCTGCAAGGGAGAAAGGTGACCCCAGTACTTATCTAGCCATCTTGGAGTATAGTTTAAATTTAAATGTGGAAACAAATTATTAGTAGCTATATTAAACATGTTTTCCAGTATGCTGCTGTTCAGTTTGTGATATTTATCTTTTTTACGAAATATTATAAAAGATACTTTTTTCAACAGGTTGGATACTTGTTGACATATAAACAGGAATAACACCCAATCCACTTTGTATCAGTATTAGAGATAGAATTACTTTAATCATAATATTTCACCTACTTTTCCTGACTTTCCTTTTACATCTTTCAATTTGTGAGGTTATTGAAATTGTCTTAAAGCAACACATCCTTACCTCAGAATAATGTACGCCTTAATATGTCTTATCCAGCACTGTTCTTCCCTTATCGGCCCTTCATAAAACATTGTTATTCGCTTTTTTATGTAAATTAATCAACGTAATATTTCTCAAATCTAAGCCACTTCTACATTTCAAGAGATGAAAGATTATTTGTTTCACCCAAGCAATTTTAATTGGTATCTATATATGAAAATCTATGGATACCTTTTAAACCTAAACTATCAAGAAGCCAGGAACCATTTTTACGTTATTAGACAAGGGGAACAGTATTTTGTATCAGTTCCTAATTTCATTTAGCCATCTTCCACAGAAAAGGGATTTGATTAAAAGTTTATGATATACGCCCAGTGGACCATACCAGCAATTCCATTAGTTTCCAAAGATATGTTTCTACGAATCTGTTCTGTTAATTATGAAAATTGCTGAAATTTAACATATACCTAGTCAGACCTAATAAAATTTAGTGACAGTGTGTTCTGGATTGTTTAATAGCGAAAAACGTTACTTTCTCTATAGAGATTAATGTGAAGGTGAATTCTTTTGAACTCTCATAAAATAAAATATAAAAAAGTTAAGACATGTCGTAAATACCAGATAACATATAGATCACGTAGCCATGTAAAGAAAGCATCAATACTGTTTATGTCGGAATTATACTTTTCTTTTCATTTCTTAGTAACATCAAAATCATTTGCTGGACTTACCCCTCATAATTAAAGTGATAAACCTCACAGTACGATTTAGGTATCACACAACAAAGAAGAAATGAACTGAACAACGATCAAAGGTAATAAAGAAAATATAGCATTGGTTTAAGGGATATATATTTACATAATTTATGAAAAAGCATGACAAAGTTAATGAGAAACAAAAGGCTTATATAGTTAGTGAGTCTAGATATAAAAAGTTAAGATATAAAAAACATGTATATCTTTAAACATCACATAATCATATACACAATCTCATATAATGATATAATGTAAACATACATAGATGAAATAATGATAGATGATACTATTATGGACACATAAACGAACCATACATTTATAATACATGTTACGACTAACTATAACTGGTTAAGAAAAAACTTACACATCTACTTAACTTAAACTAATTACGAATATGTACAACAAATTACAAACAAATACGTATACATATTCTTACAAGCATAAAGTACATCAATTCAATATATACAGTATGTAACAGGAATCAGGTAATTTCAATGGACAAAAAGCACACCTACTCAGTGCATATCAACAAACTGCTCAAGTCGAGGATGCAAGATGCCCTTGTAAGAAATACCGTGACTTTTAATACACACTGCAGCCAGGCACTGCAAAGAGGTGTGACGAACAACATTTACTAACTGAGAAACTGGCTGCCCTTGGTCAGCTCTCAAGGATGCGAACGTTTGGCCCTGACCATTCCTAGCATCTAAGTGAGCCCCTCTTGACAAGAGGGCGTCTACTATGCCTTTGGGACACTCTTCGTTCTTGGCAATTGCGTGGAGAGGTGTGTTACCTTCGTTGTCTGTGGCACTGGGATCAGAGCCAGTCTCTAGCAGAAGGTTCACGACTTCCGCTCTGGGAGTGGCAGACATAGGCAGATCCGGATCTTCAATTTCCTCAAATTCTGGGGAGCAAGCGACTTGCAAAGGAGTCGAACCTCGGGAATTCCTGAGACCCTTCTTGACTAGTGTATACATTGCTTTTTTCACTGTGTGCCGCTGGCAGTCAGGGAGGTCAGGCTGCAATCTCGTAAACGGCACCAAAAATGCAAAACTATCATGTAAACTGGTCCCACCGAGATTTGTGTTTGCTCCTTACATAATCGTCAGCATTGTTCAATGCAGAAATAATCAGCTCCATTTCTTCGATTCCCTTTGAAAAAACATTCATAAAATCATCAGTATATTCCTTGGGATCATCATTCCAGTTGTGTGCATTTGCAGTGTTTGTTAGGAATCCAAATAGGTCGGCTAATGATCTGAAGTGAAACAGCCTACTCTGGTGCAGTGGATTCAACTGATTTCGTTGCGTATCGATGGCGTGAGCCCATAATTTGCATTGCATTGTTTTCGAGCATAAGCTATTTTACACTGAGCAATCCCTATTTTATTAATATTCTTCATTGTTTGCAAGTGACCAGGGCCTAAAATCCTTTCCATCACGAGAAGGGCCTGCAATTGAACTTCTTGAGGATCTAATTCTATACTTTCTAATTCCTCCAAGGTGTTGACTTCACTGAACTCCCCATCTGAAGGACAAGACAAATTATCCTGGGTTTTTGGATAAATGAGGGTGCCATTGACGTACCTGGAAATATATTGCAACATTTAGGTAACTCGAATTAAAAATATATAAAAATTATTTTAGCTAACCAATAATGCCAGAGAATAATACGTAGATTAGTGCATTCACAGTATCATACAGAAAAAGCTTTCATTATCAAGCAGCACCGGTGCTGGAAAACTTACCTCTGATTGATTGCTGATTTCCAGTAATTAACTGTAGCGACTATATCTTCCGTACTGTTGAAAAGGGAAGCTCCAAGTAGCTCCAATGCATCAGCTTTCTCTTTTGCAGATACAAGGTCATTTCTACTTAACAGATATTCTACCATGTCCCGATGACCACGAGAGCTTGCCACAAGCAAACAAAAGGCGTTAATCTGTAAAGGGAAGACAATGAATAGAGGAATAAGTGTTTAATTTACTAGTGTTCACCCTGATTCCATTCAAAAAGGGAGATATTTATTGTTACTTGGACTAATGGAACTACAGTGTTTGAATAGTTGAACTACTTTTCTTTTCATTTCTTGGAAATAACATTCATTAGAGCCATCAAAATCATTTGTTGCACTTGCGTTCAATTAGAAATTTAATATATAATAGAAGAATAAGTTTTTAGGGCAAAGACATTAATCCTGGGAATAAATACGTGGAGAAGTGCAGTACGCTAGTCTTTATGTTTCTTGGAATTATTTCTGGCATAGAACCTAAAGCTTCAAATTTCTGCTCGAGAACCACCATATCACATGCCAGCTCTGGAATCCAGGTCGGTGAAGATCTGGATAAGAATACGTAACATCCAGGAATGTCAAGCAAGACTCACCAGAATAGTCGGCACCCATCCAAGCGTTGTGTTCCAGCAACAGTTTCATTACTTCCAGATGTCCTGCCTTTGCGCATGCGTGGAGTGCACTTTCGCCTTCTATGTTTTTGCTGTTCACATCAGCGCCCACTTCCAAAAGGTACTTCACGATTTCCAAATGGCCGCCGAAGGAAGCAAGCATCAGACAGGTGACAGCGCGGTTATCAGCAGCCTCGATGTCTGGAGGAAATAGACCGATTAATGTATTACAAGAAACTTCTCGAACTAAAGACAAAAACTATATAGCAGTTTACAACAAAATGTAACACCTGATGTTAGCAAACTCTCATATAAAACAGTATTAAAACCCAAGTGCATTGAAAACTCACAGGCCCCGTGTTCCACAAGAAGTCTGACAATATGGAAGTACCCTAGCTCACACGCTGCTTGCAATGGAGTGCTGTAGAAACTTGTATCGCCATTTGGATTGGCGCCTTTAGAAAGAAGATAGGCAACAACCCAGTAATGCTCTTCGAAAGCAGCGCACCATAAAGGACTAACTCCAGACAGAAGAGGCCCTCCAGTAGAAACTGCAAAGAACAACAATTCAATGGTATGTCTGAGGCTGCAAATAAACTTCTTATTTATCAATGTCAAAGAAATCTTATGAAAAACTATTCGAGTTCTCAGTCATCCTCTAAATACAGCAAGTCAGGGAAACCTGTCGGTCGATGTACATTTCAAATGACTTACCTGAGCCCAGTTCTTCGACGTCTGCGCCTCTGTATTCAACGAGGATCCTGACGCAGTTCGTGTGTCCAAGAAGAGCTGCCGTGCACAGTATCGAATCCCGTCCCTCCTTGACTCTCTCAACGCAGTACTTAACGCCCGATGGAACGTCTGAAAATGCACAGTACAAAAGAATTGAGAATAACCAACAAAAGTAGCAACAACACGCAATAATAATAATAATAATAATAATAATAATAATAATAGTGTACTTAGGAAGCTCACCCTCTCTCAAGCGTACTTTATTAATAGTTATAGCTACTTCAGCAGCGTTACACTTGTAGAGATTCTTCTCTACTTTCCGAAAAGCGGCTTTTTCCGTGCTACTTAAACAGGCTAGTAGAGCGCCTATAGAAGACATAATCAAATACAGAGCCAAAATTGGTGTATATATTTGAATTTTACAGATAAACTACGATACCATAGTCATCAAAGTCATTAACGATTTTCTCTCTCTCTCTCTCTCTCTCTCTCTCTCTCTCTCTCTCTCTCTCTCTCTCTCTTGAAATAATAATAATAATAATAATAATAATAATAATAATAATAATAATAATAATAATAATAATATGCTGGAAGTAAACCTTCTTTTAAACATGTTTTATCTAAAGTAATTGCTGCCTCAGCTGCGTTGATTTTATGAAGGTTCTTCTCTATTTCTCTAATCATTGTTTTCTTATTGTTACCTAAAATGGTGAGCAACGCACCGAAGGTTGGCATGTCTCAAATAGGTAAAAGGCAAAGTCAATGGTGGTAGTCAAGTTTCAGGGTATATCCCGTAGAGTTTATTGCAGGTAAAAATCTTGAAAATACGACTAACCCCCCGGGAATTTTATTAATAGAATTCAGTCTACTTTGACTATTACCTATCTGAGACATGCCAACCTTCGGTGCGTTGCTCACTAGTTTAAGCAATAATGAGAAAACAATAATTAGAAAAATACAGAAGAACTTTTATAAACTAACGCACCTGAGGTAGCAATTAAAGATGATAATAATACTAGCAAGAGACCCTCTTTCAGACATTTACTGTGGAAAGTGATTCCTGCATCAATTATATTAATCTTGTAGAGTTTTCCTAATATTTCCGATTACTGATTTTTCTGTGGTACTGCATCGCAATCATAAATATAAAGAAGACGCTATAGATGATTAATGCAGCTGATGCAGCAATCACTTTCAACAGCAATAATAATAATAATAATAATAATAATAATAGTATCCATGATTCCCATGACAAAAGTACAACAGAAGATGGATGCTGGGTACCAACTCAAGAAAAGAGGCAACAGAATCAACCGTCTGATGTTCATGGACGGCATCAAGCTGTATGGGAAGAGCATTAAGGAAATAGATACCCTAATCCAGACTGTAAGGATTGTATCTGTGGACATCAGGATGGAGCTTGGAATAGAAAAATGCGCCTTAGTCAACATACAAAAAGGGAAAGTAACGAGAACTGAAGGGATAAAGCTACCAGATTGGAGCAACATCAAACACATAGATGAGACTGGATACAAATACCTGGGAATAATGGAAGGAGGGGATATAAAACACCAAGAGATGAAGGACACGATCAGGAAAGAATATATGCAGAGACTCAAGGCGATACTCAAGTCAAAACTCACGGCCGGAATATGATAAAAGCCATAAACACATGGGCAGCTGCCAGTAATCAGATACAGCGCAGGAATAGTGGAATGGACGAAGGCAGGACTCCGGCAGCATAGATCAGAAAACCAGGAAACAAATGACAATACACAAAGCACTACACCCAAGAGCAAATACGGACAGACCATACATAACACGAAAGGAAGGAGGGTGAGGACTACTAAGTATCAGAACAGATAGGGTGATACGTGCAAATAGACCAGACGTGACGTTGATTGACAAAGTCAAGAAAGATATGAAAATAGAAATAAGAAGGATATGGGATATGCCAGTGGAAATTGTACCCATAATCATAGGAGCACCAGGCACGATCCCAAGATCCCTGAAAAGAAATCTAGAAAGAGTAGAGGCTGAAGTAGCTCCAGGACTCATGCAGAAGAGTGTGATCCTAGAAACGGCGCACATAGTAAGAAATGTGATGGACTCCTAAGGAGGCAGCATGCAACCCGGAACCCCACACTATAAATATCACCCAGTTGAATTGGAGGACTGTGATAGAGCAAAACAAAAGATAATAATAATAATAAACTAATTTTTGGAATATATCCTTTCATTGGTGGTGAATAAATCCACTACTACATGGTCATGTTATGCACAAGATTCTCGTGAAACGATATGTTCATAGCCAAGCTTCTTTCGCAGATGAAATGTATTTATAAATTTCGTTTTTCTCATTGTTGTTGTTATTATTATTATTATTATTATTATTCAGAAGATGAAACCTATTCATATGAACAAGCCCACAGGGGTCCATTGGCTTGAATATCAAGCTTCCAAAGAATATGGTGTTCGTTAGGAAGAAGTAAGATTAGGTGAAGGGAAACACAGACTGAAGATACCCCACTTAGTAAAAAATGAAAAAATAAATTAATAGACCTACAAATAGATAAAAATGTATCAAAGTGCAAAGAGAGTATGTTTAGGGTAGTAATGTATAGCACCATTGCTTGAACTTCTGACCTATGAGGTTTTGGTCATTTTAACCAAGCTAGTGGTCAAGGGAAGAACATTTCTATCAAATACTGGTGTCAACGTTAAGTGTTCTATCCTTGTTGGATTCTTGTAGCCCTTTTATGTAATTCTGAAAATGAGCGTTGCGTTTCGAGAAAACTATACATAAGTAAAATAAGAAATAAAAGAAAATCTGGAGCCTTTCATGAACTTCTCATTTCAAAACTCAAAAACAGTAATTTTAAGGTATTCTTATGTGTTAGTTTCAACCCTTGAATCAGTAGATGAAGATATGCTCCAACCCATGAATCAGTAAAAAGACACGCTTGAACCCTTGATTCAGTCAATAAAAACATGCTTCAACTCCTGATTCAGTAAATAAGGAGATATTTCAAACCTTGAATCAGTAAATAAAAATGTTCTTCAACCCTCGAATCAGTAAATAAAAATGCGCTTCAACCCTTGATGCAGTAAATAAAGGTATTCGTCTCAGTTTCATATATTTTTTATTAAACGTGGTAAACTTCAAGCCGGGGAACATGAGCTTTGTTGAAAATTCGTATTCAGTATCGCATCAGTGTTATTCAAATGCCAAGGGAAAATAATTACTAATTCATGTTAGAAGTATCATAATTTCATCATATCTGAATCTCCTTCATTATAGCTTAGAGACGAATAAGTGTCAGGTTATACCATGAATGGGTACAGAAATTTTCACGTGTGATTAGAAATTGAGCGAAAAGCCAGGTAAAAAAAAATGTTATAAATTCAAAACAAAATTGACAATGTTGATAAAAACGTAGAGATTATTACAAACCTAGACAAAACCTATGCAGAATTACTAAAGACAAAAAAGTGCCTTTTATCAAATTTACAAACAAAGAGAGCACAGCAGCAAATAAAAAGAAGGAAATTATGAGTAAAACAACGGCGCCAATTGAACAGGTTAAAACAACAAGAGATGGATACTTATTTGTAAGATTTCCAGATAGGAAAAACTTAGAAAAGCCGAAAACAGATTCAGAAAATCATCAGTAATATAACAGTAAATGAGAAGGGTAACCTTCAACCCAAAATAAGAGTAGCATATGTCTCGAAGGACGATTAACATTGTCAAGAAAAATCCATGGATAGATAATCTCATTTCTGAAATATTTTTTCACCCTCTCCATCAATGTTATGGGATTGTATATGTGCACGGCGATGACGACTCTATTTTTTTTTCTTGTTTTATAATCTTTTAAGAACGGTTGTATGCATACTATATATGAATATGTGTGATATGTATATGAAAATTAGGAAACCACATATCATCTGAAAATAACGACCTGAACATTGTAAAGGAAATGAAAGCCAAAGATGATAAATATAAGCACTATATCATCAAACGCACATCACAAATACGAAAGGCTATCTATGATAAAGGTGACAAGTTGTGTAGACTGCACCCAACTTTTACGACTGTTACATGCCCTATCAATGGTATAAAAGTCAGGAAATTTGCCATAGCGCAGAAAATCGTAAAAAATTCCAAGTTTGTCTTAATGTGGTGAAAATCACAAATCAAATGAATGTACTAATCCCACCTTAAAGTTTGAAAATTGTTCAAAGGAAGGCCATAATGATACTAAACATAGCGCATATGATGGCAATAAGTATATATTGAACATGTATCAAAGGTATAAAATTATACGGATCATGGCTTTGACAAATAATCTCCTGTACAATTTAATAGACATACAGCCAGCAGGAAATAAAACCAACACTATTAGAAACCCTATAAACGATCACAACCTAAATATATGCATGCTAACCGGAGACTTGGATAAGCAATAAAATGTAAGCGATTATTCTAGTAAAAAACAAAAGAAGTGTCACCACGGTCTCACAAAAATGAATCAAAATTTTTCAGTACATTTGAATAAATCAGCACCAAAATGACACACAAACAAACACATACAAATCATAGCAGTTCGCAAACCACAAAGCACAAGTAAGAGATAGTTCCTAGACTAATTCAGTTACTTCCTCGACTTGTTAACTGATAACAAACACACACTGATTTGTGGTAACTTCAGCCTACATTTAGATCATGATAAAGAATTGATAGAGTTACTTGAAAGCCATGACCTTGTAAATGTTGTGAGAAAACCGACGTAATTATTGAACCACACTATTGGCCTAGTGATACAAAACAAGAACGAGGTTACCAGTGACATACAAGTAGAGTCTGAATATGTGATATCTGCAATACATAAACTAGTTACACTCAGCATATATCTGGAAAGGCTATGCACTAAAAAATACTTTCACTTACAGAAAGAAAACCAACTTTAAGCTGATGAATTAATGTTGAGAGCATAAAGAAAATATAGCAGAAACAAGCCCGTAAGCTGCTTTACAGTCTATAGCAAAAGTATAAATGATAAATGTCCAGAAGTGACAAGGCAAATAATAGCTAAAGAAAATGACAAGTGGATTAACAGTGATTTACGTGACACTAAGGAAAAAAATGAGAGATCTATAGAAAATATTGAAAGAATCAAGAAGTAATGAAAATTGGTCACCGTACAAAACAGTCAGGCCAGAGACCAGCATAACAACTTTATTATAAAAACCAAGACAATATATTACAACTGAGAAAATCCCCACGAAAACCTGGCCGATAACTTTAACTGCTTTGAAGCATAGTTTAGACAAGGAGGTCCCTCCGGATCTCCCAGTGTTCGCCATGAGACATAGCAGATTCAGTAAGTTTGAATGATTTTGAAAAAACGATGAGAAAAGTGAAAAAAAAAACTAATATTAAAATGAATTAAAAGAGCCAAAACCTTGATCAGTTGCAGGAGTTATATTTTGATATTTTCCAAATGGGTTTAGCACACGCGGCTTCCCAAATACTGAAAACCTCACATGTATAAAGCCGTCCTACATAGGGAATGACAACTTTAACAGCAAATAAAAACTGAATGAAGTGCGGGGATGAAGCAAAACAATCTATATTGAAAGCCTAAATTAATAAAACTAATGTTTAAAGAGTGAAAACGCAAGAACTTAGTTGGTGGTTGGCTGGATTAGATCAAGATTGTTTATGAAATTAAATACTGACCAATGAAAATGGGACTTTTACCTAAGAAATTGACATTCAAGGAAAAATACTTTTACATAAAAATAGATAAATGCTGATAAAATAATAAAGTAATAATGAGTTTGGACTAGTACAGGATTCTATAGTGGACAATGGAATTCTTTGCCGAAAAAATTGCCGTTTTTATTGATAAAGTGGCCAGACTGGAAACGAAACCTTCTCTTTACATAAGGTAACTCACATTATTCAAGTAAGCTCAAATGGTAACCTCTTTAACGTGGTGTTGAGTAGGATATATGGGATTTGACTTACATCGCGAAAAATATTTACACAAAATCAGTTACACAAACAATGTCACGATTCAGAAAAGTCTTAGGAGAGAGAACATTTCAATAAGATTACCAGACTGTTCAATGATTCCCCCAAGAATTTCAAAGAGACGAGGAGAAAGCCAGAAACTGAATACTTGTATCATCCAAGGTATTAAAAATATATATATTTATCTTCACAAACAAGAGCATAAATACCAAAGTATAACTTTGCTTACCTTTGTGACGCATACAAAAGAACCGTCTGTTCTGTACATCTTGGCGTATTTTATGGCAGATGGAATTTCAACTGAAGCAAGTTGGAAGCACTTTTGCACCAAGCAAGTCACTTGTCACTTAACTTCGCCAGGAACTTGTAAACTGAGGTATTTTTACCCAGATTCGGTCTACTTATACAGGTGGGCATATGGAGAGGCGGGGTCAACTTGAAATGTCCTTAATCCCCAGACCAATGGTCACCCGGGCCATGCCAAATCTCATTTCACTCATCCTTACAATGCTCCTTCGGTAAAGGAAATAGATTCCTTTCTGGGAAAGCATCCTATTGATTGAAGAAATATCAGTGTCTAATGAATGAGTAAATTTTAAGCAAAAATACTAATTGAATTTGCATAATGATAATATTTTTGAGTGAAGGGTCATGCTTCGGCAACCGCGTGAGAGTCTCTCGGGGTGCTCTGATTGGTGACTCAGGGAGGTGTGTCGGTGCCCACGGTATGACACACCAATAGGACACAAGCATCTTTTTTCGCCACACCTTCGTTGGTCTCAACCCTAACTGATATGAAAAAGTTTGTGTGATATTTATTCATCATATTTGAGATATATCTGTACTATATATATATATATATATACTATATATATATATATATATCTATATATATATATATATATATATATATATATATATATATATAGATATATATATATATATATATATATATATATATATATAATATAGATATATGTTCGTATGTGTTTGCGCGATGAGAGTATATAAGTATTTAGTTAACGAACAAAATTTATTACCATTAGAATCACTATGAATAGTTTTATTACTCCCTTATTTTGATATGCTATGCTTTGATACTTAGCTGCATATTGTTACCTAACATTTCATATTAATAAAACGTTTCCACAGTTGTCACCAATATTTATTCAAATCTCATTTTCATTGTATAAGTATATTATCACTTTTACTGTAAATCTATGTTGAATGACATTTCCGTAATATAAGGTATACACGTGATAATTTCTGTGCAATGTTTCTTACACTTTTCCGTAATGTAAACATCCGTTGTTGTTTTTTCCAGGGCCAGCTAAAACAAACCTAGCCAGATTATGGGTGTTGTTGGAGATGATTCAGGCCTGAGGCCTTATGCCAGGCACGGGTTCATGCTCATAGAGGCGCCCGTAGGGCTATGGGTGATTCACCCATCTGATGTTGTCGACTGGACCAAACGACCTCAGGCTCACTTTCCACAGGTAATAAAGAAAAAACGCCCTCTTTATTCTAGATTTTTATATTGGAAATTAAGACTGTCTCAGATTGAAGTATTCGGGAATTATGAAAGCTAGTAACAATATGTTTCAGTATAAATGAAAAAAAAACAATGAAGGAATTTTGTGTAATTGGGGAATAAGGACAACGCGTTAAAATGCAATGCAGTTACTATCATATTCAGATACATGCAAATACTCTAAGATATCTTAGGGATAAGGTTTCTTGAAGTCAGGTAAGTGGATATCACATCAGTCTCTATATTCCCTTATCAATAATTGGTCCGATATAATGAACTCCAACCATAAAAGTAGTGCCAGATTTTCGTGCTGTGGATTTGGAATTTGAATCTAATGACAGATAAATTACCTTATTTGAAGTTAAAATTTTACCAGGACCTGATCTCTATATTTTTTTAAGAATAAAAAATTTCGTAAGAGTTAGCGATTGGTCTATTAAATATGATGAAAAACAATAGTTGCTTTAGCATAAATATTGGATAAAGGCTATCTAGAGCATTTGTTTGGTGTCATGAGGAACATGAAAGGCCCCTACAATAATTTAACTCTGATCACTTGTAATATTGGATTGGGGGATATGAAAATAATTATTAAGAAAACTACTACTACTACTACTACTTAACTACTACTACTACCTCACTACTACTCCTACTACTACTACTACTACACTACTACTACTACTACTACTAACAATAACAATAATAACATGATCCTTCATGTCAGCTCAGGGCGATATAAATGTAATATACAATAACCATACACACTAGATTAAATGATAAAAATGGTTATCGGCAATATCCAGACAGTGGCTGAAGCGGTAGTAACAATAGTATTATTCATAATAATGGTAATCGCAGTAATGATATTGAGAATAATAGTAAAAATAGTATAAATTAAAACAGTTAAAAAGCTGACTGCATGTAATTAAGCATCATTAAGTTGAGGAAATTGAACTTGCGTTAGAAATCTACTTAGCAAGACGTTTGTTTTAAGAAGGTTTTGAAATTCAGAGTTATGTATAGATTGGTAATATAGAGGAAAGCAATAAATGACACATTAAAAAAAGTAAGGTAACAGAAGAGAGATAACTTATGTATGTACGTAGATACTATTTCGTTAAACATTTACCATGAATTACTCTCATTTAGCCAGTATATGGACAACAGTTAATACTGCAGATAATTCGCATACTGAAATGGTGAAAAGGAGTGAATCAGACGTTCTAATGAGTTCTTAAATGAGTTTATTGCAATCCACAGACAGAGTCTTTTAGAAGGAAAAGAATGTTTGAAGATATAGTGTGGCTATTTTTTTATGGTGGCAAATGTCTATCAAACAACAATGATTTCCATTCTTTCTAAGATTATTCGTACTTCGTTAATTATATCCATATCCATTAAAGTACAATACAGAATTTCCACATATTTGTAATGATCTGGATTTTGGTTTACCTTATATCCTGCTGTAACATGAGCATAAATGTTCAACTGTCTACGTAGGCTGCAGTACGGCCAGCTGGTATAGGTTTTGCCGTTTCCTTGTTTTGATATTTTGTCCCTTACCATTTACGTACACGCAATTTTTCTGTATTTATTTAACCCTTTTTACATTTTTTCACCAGTTTTTACGTAAATATAATTTTCATTTGCCACTGAAGTCCTGATTGCTCCTCTGTGAGCTGGCTCGAATCCAGGAGAGGAAGAAATTATCAATTAAAAAATTACCCTTCGGTTAACATATATGAAAATATATTAATCTCGCGCAGTAGCGCGAATTGGACGCTGAAGGACATTGGTAGATTAATGCATGCATATGAATCACGTTGTGATAATATTCATATATATAAAATCATTTATTTATTTGGGCAAATATTAAGACGTACAGCAAGGAGATTTATATTTATCATCTGAAGAAAAGGAAACCATTTGAATTTTGTTAGCACAGTTTCATCCGGTATGATCCGGTTTTCATAGCACGTTTGACTGGGTAAACGTTCTGTTTGGAAATAACCTCCTTTACAACGGCAATCGATTCCCGTGGGACTTGAGGGAAAGGTTAAATTACCTGGCCATGACTTTTGTAGCCGTTACAGTCCCTGGCGGCCATGGTGACCTTGAGCGTGTCAGAGATCTCAGTGTGAATATTCTCACAGTACTCCGTTTGAATTTAATTTGAGTCTAACTAAAGGGCTTCATTGTTGTGTTCTAAACATTACCATTTTCTTTTTGTTTAACGGTGGAATTCCACATTCTTCGACGCGTGTATGCAAAAGTAAAGAAAAAAAGAGTAAGAGAAGCGTGACCCTGGAATTACGGTCAATTCGGGAATGAGACTGTCATACCGTGAGTGAGGATGAGGGGGGGGGGGGGGCAATTTAAAGGATTAAGAAGCCAGCAGTGGAAGCAGGTCAGGAGAAGGAAAGGGTCTGGTGAGACCCTTGTGGCATCAGTATCCATTTCCAGATGGTCACGATCTAGTTTTCTTTTACCCACCAGTTAGTCGGGAAAAGGCCTTTTCTAGGAAGATCGTCCTTTAAAGCAACAATCCTTGCCCGACGGATTTTAGGACAAGAGTCCTTATAGCCTTGAGCGCGTTAGAGATTTCAAACAGAATATTCTCAACAGAACGTCAGTTGAACTTAGTGCGAGTTTTTAGTAAAAGGACGCCATTGTTGTATCCTGAGTGATGCAATTTTCTTTACTTTACCCTAAAATTCATTTTTTCAAATTGTGTAAGTTTAGGGAAACGGGGTATGACAGGATTGAAAAGCCAAATGAGTTAGGTAGCCCTGATTACAGTCGGATCAGAAAGAAACTCACTGATGAGACCATTCATTGTTTGTTACAGATCGTTTAACAAGTGTCGATTTCTAGGAGTGCGTACTTAAAAATCGGCGTCCCAAATACGTTAACACGACAGGTAAAGCTTAACTTTTTTCCGCTTCTTTTGGGTGACTTTCATTCCTTTGTCTTTTATACTTCCTTCGACGTATTCTGCGTTTATTTATTTATTTATTTAATTATTTATTTTTACATTACTTTATTTATTTAACTATCCACCTATCTGTCTATCTATCTACCTTCCTATCTCTGTCTTTTTTATCTATCATTGGCATTATCGTGCTGTTCATAAATTGTTAGTGTCCTTTTATGACAACAAAATTAAGTACGTAGTGCAGTTCCTGATTTTCAAATTTCAACGAAGACAAGGTCAATATGTGTCTTTATAAGAATTTTACTAAATTTTTTTAGACATGAGTCACACAGAAAATTGTTATACATCATTACATGTTACGGCATTACGTTACAAGTCTCATGCGTTGGTTAATATCTGATTCTTGGAATAAACAGTCACTCATTTTATTAAACATGTTGTGATGAACACTGAAAAATTTAAGAATGTAACTCATGAAATAAAGGCAACAATTGCTGGAAATAAAAGAATTTGGTAAACCAAACCGAAGAGCAAATTCCTGAATGCAGCAGTCTCTCTCTCTCTCTCTCTCTCTCTCTCTCTCTCTCTCTCTCTCTCTCTCTCTCTCTCTCTCTCTCTCTCTGTGGGCAAAAATGTATAACATGCAAGCGTTGGCCCTGATAAATTGAAGTATTTCAGTATTACATAAATTTACTAAAACAATAAAATTTTGCGTTGAGTAAGTACGTATCAATATCAATATTAAAATCAATGTGCTTTTGTAACAAGAGAACAAAAACACTTTCAAAGAAACGCTTTCAAAATTTCACGTTCAGAAACATCAAATCGTAGTTGTTGCTTTAGCTGGCTCTAGAATTATAAGATACGATTATGTAAATTAATCTAGCTTGAACCAGTATACGTTCTTGAGCAATTTAAGATTTTTACAAGGAATAGAAAACCAATTCATATTAGATACGACAAAAGTCTTCTTTAGAAACTATTTTGATTTTTTTAAGGTGTTTACAGTTTAAGTATTTCTCAGAAGTTGTAGTTTTCCTCCTAGTAATAGGTCTGGTTCTTTCTACTCTGCAAGTGACCATATACTGATTGGTCGACTTATGGAAATTTGGCACAAATTTGAAAAATGGGGCTCTATCAACCATTCAGTATGGGTATGATACAGGTATGGGTTATAGTAACGAGGACAAGATCTTAGCGATATATCTTGAAAGTTTATGTGAAATTGAACCAACAGTCCTGATAATAGGCCGCATAGGGTTATTTTCTTTGTGCGTTTTGAGTAATCCAAACAGGTAAGGTAGCGAGGGAGATTTGATTGACAATTTGCCTAGTAGTTCTGTTTTATCTTTAAGGATATTTTTCACTGTGCTATTGAAGTTTTTTATGACTTGATCAAGGGAATTTTTTGTTAGTTTTTTGTCATTTACATCATCATCCAGTAGGGCTTCCATACGTGATATGTAGCCAGCTTTATCTAAAATTACTATACTATTTGACTTATCAATTTTTGTAATGTGGATAGTATTGTCCTTTTTAAGATCGGTCAAACTTTTCTTATAGCGAGCAGGGAAGTTACTTTCACGCTTAACATTGGCAGCTCCGTAAACAATACCTTTAATTATGTCAACATTATTTTGAGGAAGATTACAATATTTTTGAAATTTACTTAGGGATGACGCAATCATTAAAGCAGAAGGTCGACTCGTTATAAAGAAAGATAAACCATATCCAAGCGCACTCACAACATTTTTTACTTATTTGTTTACTTGATAGGTTTACGACACAATCTTGACGTGCACAATTAGTCCAATCACTGCTATCAATAAGATTTTTGAGTTTCTGTCGAGTTTCTTTTGCAGGGCAATAGCTCTCGTGAAAATAATTGCAATGCAGATGACACAGTTAACCCGGAATGGAAGCGACCTTTGCTTCAGTTGTAGAAACAGGAACAAATGATAAAAAGCTTTCAGTTGTAACCAACAAGGCTACATTAATTTTGTTCTTTATTTTCTGGAACAATGAACAACGTGCAATATCTTACCAAACATTTGTCCCTTGAGCAGAACGTATGTCTGAACATTTTGTATTATGGGGAATGAATTAAACTCAGAAGATTTATTCCTTTGATAGAACTAAAACCAAATATATAATCTAATTCATATTCTGCTCTTATAGCATTAGAATATATCAGGCATCTTTATATTAAAAGAGACTAGCAACATTAATTGTGCCTGGATCTCTTCTTCTCCCCAAAAGACAGATAACATAGAAAAACCTTGAGGAAAAGTTGAGGTAAAAGAACTTGCCTCTCATTTTAATGCGGAGAACTGACACCTCAATCTTGCTTGTTAAAAGTTATATCCTTCCTGATACATTAAGAATGGGAGCACAGGGAAAGCCTGCAGCTATGTACCAAGAGATTTCTATAAGATTTTCCTCCTTCCCAGGAATCATTTCCTCTCCATCCTCCGCTCTCCATGTGGTACAAAGGGAAGGGAAAGATTCAAGAACTTGTTTACCGAAAATAGTCAAGGAATAATATATGTGAGTGTGTGCCTTTTTCTCCACGAATGGAAGTCTTTGCAATCAATCATTACTATTTACTGTATATGATTTTATTTATTTACACTATTCATTTTTATTTACCTAATATTATTCTTTTAAATCTTTGTCCAACTACGACTATTACTGTTTTTATCATGAACTTTTAACATCTTGATTTACTGAAATATGTTCAGAGATTTTATTTTTTACTTTCTTTCACTGACTCTTTCATCTTAACGCTGAGGTGATGGCAATGACATTTGTCACTGACTGAGAATTTTCTACCAAATGCAGGGGACACCCAAACTGTACCCAATGGACAATGTGTACCCATTTGGTACACCGGATATAGCTGCGAATTAAAAACTGTTAACACTCTAAGATCGCTGGGATGTGGTTTGGTAGAAAAACAGCGCAGACACGAGAAAAGGCAATCGTAAATAAGTAGATATTTTCTAGATGAAAAGGCGAATGGGGGACCTATGTTATTCCATAAAAAGGCTCTCGATTAGACAGCTGTATGATTTAGAAGAGAGAGAGAGAGAGAGAGAGAGAGAGAGAGAGAGAGAGAGAGAGAGAGAGAGAGAGAGTAAGGAGATTAAAAGTACCTGGAAATGAAAAGTCCCTATAATCTTATAATCATAGCCACAGGGTTTGTCTGAAAGACATTCAAAGGTTCTGTCACACACGTGTCAGTTGTTGTTTTTGTAAAACTGGCAACAGGGCAAATCTTGCAACGCCTCGCCAGAGAGGTCTCGTCGAGGTGGCAAGACTATAGCTGTTTAAACCATTTCCATAACGTTATTCCTTTGTTTGTGGTTGTGTCTGAGACCTCTCGTTTACTGTAATTTCCTCACTGGCTTTCAACACCGTCCTGTCACAATAGCAGATTGAGGTTTAAGATTAAGATTGTTAAGTGACCGCTGATCTTCTAATGGTCCTAAGTCGCGGAAACTGAGTTTTGGCATAGTGGCTAAAAAATTATGCCATATTTATCAGAAAATATCTGAAATCAAATATGTTTTCAACGTCTGTTTCAAACTCATGGCTATACTTTAGAAAACTTTCACTTGAGTAAGCTCTGATAAATCCATATTCATATCTGAATCAGAAGTTCGTCATCCTAATGACTTAGAGCGTTATGAACTGTAACGTTAAAAGGTCCATGTTTTTTAACATGCGATGAACAAGTAATATGGAAACATTTTCTCTTGCGATAATATATTTTTTAAGGTACAAGAACCTTACCAGAAAAAAATCACAGTAGGAACAGTGCTCTTGCCGTTAAACAAGTACTATTTAATAAAGATAAATTGTCCGTGTACTGTTATGGCGCTAATTTATTAAATGAAATAAAAATAAGATTTTTCATTTCTTGATTATTACTTGTTAAAGTTCCTTTCAAAACTAACGATCAATTTATGTAAAAGAAAATATCTGACTTATGGTAAGTTACAGATTAATCAACTGAATGAATTATGTAACAGAATTATGAATTATGTATCGGAAAATACTTGCCCCGAAGGCAGTCACAGATTAATCAACTGATAATTCTGGGGAGCGGAAGATTAAGATTAAATAACTGTGACCTACACACACACACTCACACACAAATATATATATATATATATATATATATATATATATATATATATATATATATATATATATATATATATATATATATATATATATATATATATGTGTGTGTGTGTGTGTGTGTGCTGTGTCTATATATATATGTATATGAAGACGACAGGAAAGGATGATGCATCTTTCAACTTTATTTCCAGCCAACGCAAACGTTTGTTTTATTTACTTATTTATTAGCACGTGTGCCAGAAAGCACAGGAAGCGGTTGTTTTTATTACAATATAAAACCACGTGCTTCCTATAGGTGATCCACCAAGGTCGGTCAACAATAATAGTCTCCTTATAGTGTTGACTTATTCAGTTTCTCGGAGGTGACTCACTGATCTTGGATACTCTCTCTTTCGACCTTGACTTATTGTAGAGTTTTGAAATGACACTTCATATGGAAATGATACTATTCTCTCTCTCTCTCTCTCTCTCTCTCTCTCTCTCTCTCTCTTCTTTAAGGAGTGAAAATAATGTCGTCTAATTCACTTTGGACTTTATTTTTTATACCGGTTTACATCATTTTCATTTACTTCAAGGCTCATTGGTATTCTTTTTAACAAATATAGATTTTTTGTTTTAATATATTTTACACATTGCGAAGGCACATCATGTCTGCCTGACTGTACAGTACAAAGGTCCCACTATGAGAAGGAATGACCCGAACTACTATAATCGCTTCCTCCACACCTTATGCTGGAAGAGTTCGGGCCGTATCGTCATCCCAGAAGGACTAGTGCAGCAGCCACCTTGGAATATTTTTTGTTGGAGGATTTACTTCATAATATTCCTCGTTTTGACCCGCCGGTGTATGAAGAGCCACCTGCGGCGGATTTACTGATCACGGCTTATATCTCTGCCTCGCAAGGACTTGTGTCACTTGCGACCTGCCCCCCTTGCTTTTTTCCCCCGTCGGAGGAGTCCCCGGGTAGACAAGGCTGGCGCTGGATCCCAGCTCTGTAGGAGAGGCTTCTGCCGTGCCCCGGTGTACTGAGGGTCCTTGGTGTTGCTCTGCACGTCTGGGCTGTCGAGGCTCGTGAGGAGTTACGTAGGGAGGCTAACGCTAGGTAAGGTGTCGACCTTTGTATTTTCCTTAGGGAAACGTCTGCTGCTTATCGGTCTGACCTAGTGTTCAGTAGCTCCCTTAATATAGCAGACTGGTGGTCCCCAGCGACTCCGTGGCACCTCCTCCAAAGGAATGAGTAAATTGGTTATTCTTTAACATAAGCGTATAGGATCTATATATATCCTTACTCATATTGATATATTGTTATAATGATGGTATACCTTGTTATGATTGATTTGTGGTTGTGCGTAAATTTAGATTTATTAATTAGGTAGGTAATTTTAAGGTTTTCACTTTTATTGAACTCTTATTATTCTTCTTTCTAGCTTTCTTTAGTTTTAGGCTAGTGTATTTCATTTTGGGCCCGCTCTATTAGAGCTGTTTATTTGCTAATTACAGTGTTTTCTATTTATATTACTGGTTTAGAGTTTAGCTTTTTAGTTTTAGGGAAATCTTGTGTTGAAGACATGTTAATCTGTCTTCTGGGCATATAATTGCCATATAGCTCTCTGGATACTGGTTCATTTGTACTTGCACAAGGTTGATTTAGTATTAAGTTTTTGTTTTTATAATAATATTGTTAGTTTTCTTGGTGTTTGTTTACCACATCCCATTTATTGTGTTGCTTACTACTGCCTACGATCCCTAAATAACATCTTTAAAAGATTCTGCAGAACGGCCTCCTAGGGGTTTAATCTATAGTTATTCCAATATTGCCGTGAATTGTAATTCGATAAAAAGTTTTCTTTTGAAGAATCACAAGAGGTCTAATTGCCGATTCGCTTGACGAATAAAGAACCTGTGGCCCGTGCATGTGGCATCGTTGCTTGCACCCTCCGGAGCACCCTCTTCTGACCAAGTAGCTCAACGGGCCATAGTACTAAAGTAAAATACAGACTGTAGTTCAAAATCAAGCTCTTTCTATTCTGTTCACGCATCGTCAGGTCACAAATAAGACATATCAGAAGTATAGTGAAAAAAGTAAACAAAAGGCACAAGAACTACCAGATTGTTAAATGTCAAAGATAGTAAGAGAAGGGATAATCCGGGATAATCCGGTCACAAATTAAAACTGCTACCTCATTAAGAACTGTGAAAACAAGGGTATCCACAGAAAAATATGTAAACAAAAAATTTTAAACTAGAATAAGTTCTTTGCTTATACTTATCAAACAAACTTTTTCCAGTTATAAAAGCATAGAGCTATAAAAAGCCTAGGGATTAATTTTTAAATGCTACGAGTATATGACTTAATAAGACAAGTATCGATAACATTCCTTTTAACAGCTGCGTCCGTTGGCGACCAGGTTATCCCGGATTATCACTTTCCTTACACTCCAGTGACAATGACCCATCTTGTGGATCTCGTTCCTTTTGTTTTTCATGTCAACCATCCTTGTAAGCTGTTTCATTTGTGTCATGAAAATGCCTTAATAAACGTGTAATTGTGTGGTACTGAACTTCTGCTTCTTATCTTCTTGTACATATAGCTTATCATAAAATCAGTGACATATTGTGGTTTTCGTTTTACCACTGTCTACCCATGCCCCCCTCCCCCTACTAGAGATTCCCACAGCCTATATGTATATCTAGACTATGGAGATTCCTGTGCCCAGGTGCGGCGCAATTTGGGGTCATTTGTAAAGAATCCGTTGCCGTTTGACGCTAATCTTCTGGTAAGTATTTGTTCAATTTTCACTTTTATGTTAAGATGATCCCACTGGGCATTGAGTCATTAAAGGTCTCAGACCATAAAACTATTCAGTAAGATGGATAAAAAGAAAACCCGTTTCATCTTAAGTATGATTGTGTGGATTCATTTAACAAAATGAAGATAATCAACTTCTCAATATCCATTGGACATAAATTTATTAGTTTCATAAATTTTCTGTTCGTATTTTTACACTTGTTTCTTTCCTTTTAACATATTAGAATAAGTTTATTTAGAGTTTTTCATCCTAAAACACAGAAAATGTAGCAAAAAACTAATCACACCTTTAGGAACATCAACTTCAGACAATGGAAATTGATCCAGTAATTTCTGCTTCTGATGAAAACTTTCGAATATCATTTATATGCATCCTGCATGCAGTCTTTTATTTTCAATATTATTTTATTATTAGTTATGATTTTATTACTTTTATTTATTTTTCTGTATTATTATTTTTTTATTTATTATTTTTATTTTAATTTTATTTAATTTATTTTATTTTAATTTTTAATTTTATTATTTTTATTTTTATTATTAACTCATTATTTTCATTTTTATTCTTTCAGTTATAAAAGCATTGAGTTCATGAACAGCATAAGGCTTAATTTTAATACTACGAGTATTCGACTTAATTAAAGAAATATAATACTGCTGACTGAACCAGAAGGAAACTGACACTGAAATGATTTAACCATACTATACAATAACCCGCCATGTTCTGATTATACACGCAATGAACATGTTTTCCTATATTGCAACAAAATAAGTTATGAAGCCAATTTTGCCCAAACTTACCCCATACATTATACCCATTCGGTGCATGCTGCGTTGCTCCGTATGGATAAAAAGCAAATTTGCAGCTTATGACATAACTTTGTTAGTAACTAGCAACGTTTCTAGTAGCTTATGCGTCGATTATAGCAGAGAGGGTGAACCGCTTGTTGTATACTAGAAAAAAAATATCACGCACTCTATAGAAGATATTGGTGCTTATGATAAAAAACTTAATTCGTCAGTGTCTATTGATATATTATGAATTGTTATACATTTAATCACATGCATGAAAGACGCAGTATTTCATAGTATAAAAACTGGTAATTGATTGCAGTGTAGATTTATATCATTATGGTTTTCATACTTCCTTTGCCCTAATGTTCTTGAACTGAAATACCGAGAGTTGGGAAGATTTAGAAAAGATGTAAGTTTTAATATGGCGCCTCAAGTATTGAGTATTATCATGATAATTTGCTGAGGTTAGAAAAAAAAAGTTATGGATAATAGTTATGGATAATAGCGCTATGTCTTGGTGGTGGACAAATATTAAGAGCTTTTACCTTTTTGCGTTTTACCATAACTCTGTCTTCTCTTTAGTATTTATTCATCGTTCTTATACTAATTCATCCTGCTCATCTGACGAGTGTGACATGTTATAAAATAAATAAATAAATCAGGTACAGAATTCTTCAAAAAGACTGGATGCAGGATGCACTTAAATGAGTTGATGTTCCTGAAGGTGTGATTAGTTTTTTGCTAAATTTTCTGTGTTTTAGAATAAAAAACTCTAAATAAGTTTATTGTAATAAATTAAAAGGGAAGAAACGAGTGTAAAAACGTGTAAAGAAACTTTATGAAACTAATAAATTTATGTCGAATGGATATCGAGAAGTTGTTTGTTTTCATTTTGTTAAATGAATCCACACAATCATGCTTAGGAGGAAACGGGTTTTGTGTTTATGCCTCTTTCTGGATAGTTTTATGCCCTCTGACCTTTAATGACTCAAGGCCCTGTGGGATCATCTTCGCATAAAAGTGAAAATTGAAAAAATGCTTACCAGAAGATTAGCGTCCAAATGGGAACGGATTCTTTAACAAATGACCGCAAATTGCGCCGCACCTGGGCACAGGGATCACTTCAGTCTAGATATACCTATAGGCTGTGGGAGTCTCTACTGGGGGGGAATGGGGCTGGGTACGGTGTAGGAATCTCTAGTGGGGGCGGGGGCCTTGGATAAAACTTAAACAACCCCTCGTACAGAAAATGTCTACTTTCGGCGTCGCATCCTTATAAACCTTGACCTGGATCCTGTTTCAAACGAACTATAAATGATTAGACTAAAACACAATCGAGAGTACAGGGTTCTTTATACTGCCTGATTGATTGATAACTTATAATGAAAGTATATATCGTGTTAGGGATGACAATAACTGTTCATACTGCATTGACATTAGACCGATACTGCAAATCCTAATAAATTAGTAAAATAATAAAAACATAGCCCAATACTGTTATGGCAGCTCCCCCGCAGTGCAACGTTGTGACAAAACATGTCATAACAACAAAAATGAGCAGGATGGAAGCGTATAAAAGGGTATATATATATATATATAATATATATATATATATATATATATATATATATATATATATATATATATATATACATATATATATACTTAATATGATAAATAATAAATATTATCTTCGAAAAACATATAAAAAGTGTAGTGTAAGTTATTGAACAATATTTTCTCTCTATTCATTGAGAACAGGGGCCAAAAATTGCTAATACAATTTTGAGAACTATATTCTTTGCCATTTTAATATGCAAGAGACAGAGAGAGAGAGAGAGAGAGTGGATATGCACTTAAACTTGGTTGGCCTGCAACTTGCTCATAAAAACAAACTTTGGCAACTTGAAGGGGATTAAAAAAAAATTCCTCTAAATTAATGCTATAAACTTTATTAGCTCTTTACCTTCATGGTACCTTTTATAAAGCATAGAAAACTTTCAAAGAAAAGAGGAGGAAGTAAACTTTTTTTGCTTTAAAACCTTCCAACTTTAAGAACGCTATTGAAAAAATATATAAAAACTAGAAATTATTCTTTCAAAGCTTCAGTTAAAAATTAATAGGTGATAAAATGTTAATAGCTATTTTTTGGAAAAGTAAGAAATATAATTGAAAACCAGAAAAAAATCCATATGCCAAATAAAAAGAACTGTTAAAGCTTTAGTGTAAAAAGTCAGAAAATATTCTGCTCATCACTAAATTTCCAAACACATACACACACACACACACACTATACATTAAAATGTAATCATCCGTATATTGAACCAAACATATTTGATATTTAAATCTTAAGTAAACGTTTTTCATATTTAGCAGTTTTGTAGTATTTATGTTAAATATTTGATTTATATTTCATTTCCACGATATTTGTTCCTTAAAAAAAACTATTACAGATGATTTTATTGATTCCATGTACTTGCAAAATAAAATATTCTTTAATATATTTATCTTTTATTTATTCTTGCATTTTGTTGCGTTTAAAAATTGTAATGATTTGATTTTTAAGGTGAGGATATTATTTTAAGTTTGTTTTTTTAAATAAAGCACTTTATTTAATCACCTTTAAACGTTACCTGATTAAACTGCGTAGTATTCTTCATTGATTGCAAAAACGTTCATAGTCTAGTTGTTAGTAGATAGGATTATTCCAAAAATCTCTGATAGGAAAATCCGAAACCTTTCAAAATTTTCAAAATAATCGACACCTTTTTCGTATCTTAGCTTTATCCGTCACTCGTTTCACTTCAGACGAAAGAAGCTTCCCCTTTTGTTCTTCTAAGGAACAGTCTTTTGATCCGAACTTTTGCAGCGTTTATTATAGTTCAATTTATTCCTTTTTTATTGATACTGGAAACAGCTTTCATAATTGTTTCCGTTTAACTTGTGTAACATAGGAAGTACTCGGTTGCAACTGAGTATGTGCAAAGTTTCAAAATATGTCAATTATTATTATTATCATTATTATTATTATTTTATTTTATTTTTTTTTGCTCTATCATAGTCCTCCTATTCGACTGGGAGGTATTTATAGTGTGGGGTTCCGGGTTGCATCCTGCCTCATTAGGAGTCCATCACTTTTCTTACTATGGTGCCGTTTTCTTTCTAGATCACACTCTTCTGCATGAGTCCTGGAGCTACTTAAGCCTCTAGTTTTTTCTAGATTCATTTTCAGGGATCTTGGGATCGTGCCTAGTGCTCCTATGATTATGGGTACGATTTCCACTGGCATATCCCATATCCTTCTTATTTCTATTTTCAGATCTTGATACTTATCCATTTTTTCCCTCTCTTTCTCTTCAACTCTGGTGTCCCATGGTATTGCGACATCAATGAGTGATACTTTCTTCTTGACTTTGTCAATCAACGTCACGTCTGGTCAGTTTGCACGTATCACCCTATCCGTTCTGATACCATAGTCCCAGAGGATCTTTGCCTGATCGTTTTCTATCACTCCCTCAGGTTGGTGCTCGTACCACTTATTACTGCAAGGTAGCTGATGTTTCTTGCACAGGCTCCAGTGGAGGGCTTTTGCCACTGAATCATGCCTCTTTTTGTACTGGTTCTGTGCAAGTGCCGGACATTCGCTTGCTATTATTATTATTATTATTATATTATTATTATTATTTTGACCGGTTATTCCGATGAAATTTCCTACCACAAGCATCATATATTTACAGCAACAAAAACCAAGGAAATAGTTTAAATAAACTTCTTCATCCAAATAGGCAGTTGACGAAGTTTTATAATGGTCTAATGGTGGTAAACAATATAAAGAGAAGGTAATGACACTAGGCAATCACCCTGTTATGTTTCCAGTAAGTGCAATGCTATTTCAAGAACAACTATATAGCCAGTAGGTTACCATTAAAATCTGGTTCAACTACTCTATTTCAAAGAGAAGCTGTCATGAGAATGTCCAGTTTGTCTATTGTTTCATACTGGGATTTTGAAGTGTGTGTGTGAATCTAAGGTGTTGTCGGTGAGAGATCCCTAATTACTAAGTGTTCTGATTCTACTTCCATAGCGTTCAGAACTGTGTACTGCAACTACCAATAAACCTGAAAGGAGATAGTCAACCACCCAGTAATGGCCATTGGAAGCAGCGCACCATAAAGGACTAACTCCAGACATGAGATGTCCTTCAGCTGAAACTGCAAAGAACAACAATCTAATGGTATATGGCAAATGAACTTCTCTTTTTTACCAATGTCAAAGAGCTCTTAAATGGAAAATTATTCAAGATTTCAGTCATCATCCAAATACAGAGTAAGTCATGGAGACCTGTCTCGATATTTCAAGTGACTTACCTGAGCCCTGTTCTTCGACGTCTGCTTCTCTGTATTCAACGAGGATCCTGACGCAGTTCGTGTGTCCAAGAAGAGCTGCCGTGCACAGTATCGAATCCCGTCCCTCCTCGGCCCTCTCAACGCAGTACGTAACGCCCGATGGAAAAGTCTGAAAATGCACAATACAAGAATGAGATAACTAACAACATTAGCAACAACACAGGAGAGCCTTTGGATATGCAGCTCCTAGATTATATAACAAGTTCCCTCCTGAGCTGAGGCAGATTGAGGATTTGAAGTCTTTCTAACAGAAACTTGAAGCATTTTTGTTTAATCGATGCTATGATATGGAATATCAAACAGTGAATGTGGAATATACCACCACCAAATAATAATAATAATAATCATAGAGGACTGCGTCAACATCGAGAACAGGGCACTGGGGCAATATCTGAAAACCATTGAAGACGAGTGGCTCAAGAGTGCATGGGGAGAAGAACTGATAAAAGTAGACCAAGACCCGAAATATACAGAGAAAGGAGAATGACAAGCAGAACAGAGGAATGGCACAACAAACTAATGCACGGATAATACATGAGACAGACTAAAGAACTAGCCAGCGATGACACGTGGCAATGGCTACTGAGGGGAGAGCTCAAGAAGGAAACTGAAAGAATTATAATAGCGGCACAAGATCAGGCCCTAAGAACCAGATATGTTCAAAGAACGATATCTGGAAATAACATCTCTCCCATATGTAGTAAGCGCAATACGAAAAATGAAACCATAAACCACATAGCAAGCGAATGTCCGGCACTTGCACAGAACCAGTATAAAAAGAGGCATGATTCAGTAGCAAAAGCCTTCCACTGGAACCTGTGTAAGAAACACCAGCTACCTTGCAGTAATAAGTGGTACGAGCACCAACCTGAAGGAGTGATATAAAACGATCAGGCAAAGATCATCTGGGACTGTGGTATCAGAACATATAGTGTGATACGTGCAAATAGACCAGACGTGATGTTGATTGACAAAATCAAGAAGAAAGTATCACTCATTGATGTCACAATACCATGGGACACCAGAGTTGAAGAGAAAGAGAGGGAAAAAAACGGATAAGTATTAAGACCTGAATATAGAAATAAGAAGAATATAGGATATGGCAGTGGAAATTGTAACCCATAATACTAGGAACACTTGGCACGATCCCAAGAGGCTGAAGTAGCTCCAGGACTCATGCAGAAGTGTGATCCTAGAAACGGCGCATATAGTCATAAAAGTGATGGACTCCTAATGAGGCAGGATGCAACCCGGAACCCCACACTATAAATACCACCCAGACGAATTGGAGGACTGATAGACAACACCCCCATAAAAAATAAATAACTATAATAATAATAATAATAATAATAATAATAATAATAATAATAATAATAATAATAATAATAATAATAATAATAATTCGTCACAAGAGGGCTGATATCCTCTTTTAAGATATCCTCTCATTGGTAGTGAATATATACATCGCTACTCGGTAATTATATGCACAAGACTATTCTCGTGAAGCTCTATGTTCATAGCCAAGATTTTTTCCAGTTGTAATTAACCGAGTGATTTCCTTAGACCCATAATTATGAAGAGATGCACACTTATTTAAACTATTTCAATGCGTGCACCAACTGCCAAGTACATATACATTTTGTGATCATTCTAAACAATACCTATAAAAGAAAGTGAAGGTAAAATGGGTAAAATGGATGGCTAGCTGGTGGACATGGGAGCAATATTTAAAACAACTTCTGTCAAACACTGAGTAAACATTCATTGCACTGACTGTTCCTTCCTCATAGAACACTTAAAGGTTTTTATGGAATATTCCTCCTTTTTTAAAAACTGTAGTTTCAAGTGAATCTGATGACATTGCTCCAATCCTTGATTCAGTAAATAGACATCCGTCTCAGCTCTGATTATTTTCATGAAACATGTCAACTTAATCCAGGGAACATGAGCTTTGTTTAAAATACTTATTCAGTATCGCTTCAATAGGATGCACTGTTAATAAATGTCAAGGGAAAGTTAGTGTTAATTCGTGTTGGGCTCATTACCGTGTCATCACAAGTGAATCATCTTCATTACATCAAACAGACGAATATGTGCCAGGTCATACCGTCAATGGGCAAAGAAATTTCCGTGTGTGACTAGAAATTGAGCGAATAACAGAAGTGAAATAAATCCTAATTAACAAAAGCTGTTATAAATTTGTCAAAATCAGAGATAGAAACTGCACAGAATGTGTGAGGTGTTTGACCAATTGCTGATAGGTTAGAAAATAATTTATATAAAAACAAGATACTGAACGTATGTGGTGTTTGACCAATTGTTGTTAGGTTAGAAAAATTTTATTTAAGATAAGAAAAACTTATAGACAATTTTTAAACGTAGCAGATATAGAAAGTGGGTTGTATGTCGCAACCGGCTTTAGTTTGATGTGGTTGTCTCGAAAGTGGTGATGTTCGAATTCAAAACGAGGAAAAATTTAATAAGATGAAGATGAATAAAAAAAACCGAAGCTTTGAACAAACAATATAGAAAATTAGAGGAAACATTCTACGCGGACAAGTTAGCATTAAAAAGGCGATAAATGAAATCTTATCTTTAAATCAGCTACAGCAAAGACTGCTAAACTAAGAACTAATTATTTCCTCGATTCTGAGGAGTCAGAAAAAAAAGATGAGAAGCTGCTAAAAAGTAAGATCATGAATAAAAAGCCAAATAAGTAATCACAGCGGATAGTTAAAAGAAGGAAAACGATTATCAGACCGTGATAGTAAAATTATACCAGGCGATGAGGAAGAGATGTTATTAACTTACCTTTAAAAAGGATTCACGACCAAGAAACTAATAAAATATGATAGGAATAAACCAAGGGAATGAAACATTAAAATTAAACTTCCAACAAGGAAAAGAAATGGGAAGGAGAAACTTATTGTGAACAGTGACTTACTGTCTATGACAAACCAGATAATTTCAATACAAATTTCTCAAATTCTAAAGATGAAGACCAAATCAGGAAATATGTGCAAATGAACTCTCTTAGCTAAAGTGTTGAAAACATCAGGGATTGTAAGACCATCAATCAAAACAGACAAATCTAATATTTTGTCAAGTTAAAGACAAAGCTGCAGGAATAAACATATTCTCCCACATTAGAGAATGCTCGTCAAGCAGAAACGTCTCATGAACTAACAGTTTAAATGGAACAGACTTTGAAGTACGAGCAAAATCTGACAAATAACATACCACAACTTAATGCAATACCAGACTTACTTTAATCAGCGAAATGAAACATGGATTTGAATAAAAACTTGCTGCCGAGGTAGAGTTGGGGTTATGTATGAAACAGTTAAAATAGGATGAAAAAAGTAAAATAAGAATAACGGTGCTATTATTTTAATTCATTCAATGATGAAATGACACAAAGCAAACTCATACAAAGACGTTGAATGTAAAATTACGTGAACAGACCAACGCTGAGACCTGGTCATAACTGGAATAAGTCATAAGTGAAAGTAAAAGGACTCCAGAAAAAAACAGAAATTAAGTGATTGTGACCCATTCAAATATACATGAGAGGATATGGTGAATTTATTTGGAAAAAAGGATATGCTCAACGAAACACAACATGGAAATTGATGGAGAAATCGGAGTTTCAGTACTTAATCAAAATCAGCCAGATGTTATGAAACAACTAAGTAACAAAACTAAAGTGTTGACTTATGATAATTCGCCTCCTGTAATATACGAATAAAAAGTGACTAAAGTGAAAGACTGTTTTGATCAAGACAGTTTATGAAATAAAATACTGACTATAATGAAAATGAGACCTTGACCTAAGAGATAAAAACCTTTCAGCAAAAATGCATGTAAATAAAAGATAGATATAAATGCCTGCTACAATATTAAAGAAATACTTAGACTAGTACAAGATTGTGTTGTGCATGGTCGAAATCTTTGCTAAAAAAATATAGGTTTTTATTAATAAAGTGGCCAGACTAGAAAAGAACCCTTCTCTCTACATAAGGTAACTCGTATTATCCAAGTAGGCAAGTAAGCTCAAATGGTAACCTCTTTAACGGGATGTCGAGTACGATATATGGGATTTGACTTAGATCGCGAAAATATCCTATCCAAAGTTTACTATATTTACATAAAATCACTTACAAAAAAATATATATACATTAACAGAGCCACGGTTCAGAAAAGTCTTAGGAGAAAGAACCTCTCAATAAAATCTACCAGACTCTTCAACAATTCGCCCCAAGAATTATAGAGACGTAAAGAAAGCTAGAAATAGAAAACCTATATCTTCGAAGCTATTAAAAAAATATGATCTGTCACTGATAAAAAAATAGCTGGAAAAAATGTTGGCTTCCTTGAATCAGCAATTTTATTGATTGAATAATAAAGGATGATTCTTTTATATTTATTCCTGAACTTTGTAAATTTATCTCAGCTAAAAATTTACTTCATAGAAAATTAAATTAAAACACCATCAAATAACATATGAACACTTTAAAGCGTGAAAATACTAATCATTTTATGGAATTAATTCATCACCAGACCTACATGAAACGCAAACCTCGATAATTAAGATATAATAATGAACAACAACAATTTGATGGACCATACAAAGTATATATTCCCTTGGAATGATGTTTTGTTACAACTGAATTGAAATGACTGAAAACCCAAATCAGCAAGCCTAATCTTATCCATTATTGAAATGGAGATGTGAATACATGTGAAAACTTCACTGTTGTAAGTTGAAGCTGAAACTCTTGTTCATTACCAACAACAATAATAATAATACCGTGTTTCCTACTACGGGACGTCTTAGAAATTGAACTCAGATCCATGATTAGAATTCACTACCTTATAGCCATGATAATCTAGATTTTGTAGACAATTCTTTACAGCATATTTACCATCACAAACACGAGCATAAATACCAAAAAGTATAGTTTTGCTTACCCTTGTGACGCATACAAAAGAACCGTCGATTTTGTCCATCTTGGCGAATTTAATGAGATAGAATTTCAACAGTTATATAAGGACTTTTGTATCACTACACTTCAAGAAAACTTGTAACTGATTATTTTTACCCAGATTGGGTCTATTTATACCAGCTGGGCATAGGGAGAGGCGGGGTCAACTTGAAATGTCCTTAATCCCCAGACCAATTGTGACGCGGCCATGCCAAATCTCATTTCACTCATCCTTACAATGCTCCTTCGGTATAGTAAATAGATTCCTTTCTGGGAAAGTATCCTATTGAAGGATGACCAATGTATAATGAATGAGTAAGCTTTAAGCAATTATACTAATTAAATTTATGTGTTTAATATATTTTTTGAGTGAAGGGTCCATGATTTGGCAAGCGCGTGAGACAATCTGACAGATGCTCTGATTGGCTGAACGAGGCGCGACTCGGGGAGGTGTGACCAATGGCCGTGATGGCACAACGACAGGAAGCAACCATCCTATCTTGTCACATGCGGACAGAAGCGCATAACAAAAATGAAGAAATTAAACATATGTTTAATTAATATATATTTATGTGTAATATGTCGATACAATACATTTTTAGCTTGAAATACTCAATTCTATTGCCAGCATTGAACCACAGCCTTTTGTTGCAACACTGGCTTATGGTCGCAATCTTGACTGTACATGAAAAACCTTTGTGCAGTATTTATTCATTATATTTTGATTGGATATATATATAGAGCTTTTTTTTTATATTGTTTTTATTTCCAAATTACTTTCTTCCCTTCATTGTTTAGGTTACTGAGAGACACCTTCAAGTAATGGGGTTCTTCCATTTACTTATGAACACCTAAATCATACTCGAGGAATGCAACTACAACAATCCATTTATTGATAGCAGAAGCAGTCAGCATCTCCATGCAACGCCTCAGCCTTAAGATCCGACATGAGGCAGAAAGATCCCTAAGGCCCTCGTGTAGGAGACTTTGTTTGTTGTCTTAGATTAAGCTGGCCTTATGCCAGCACGGGCCCTTGCTAAGAAAGAGCAGCCCGTAGACACCCCTTTAACCGCGTGTTACAAGAATGCGAACATGTGAACAGGAACACACAATAAAAATAAAGAAATTCAACATATGTTTAATTAATATATATTTATGTATAATATGTATATTATACTATAACTTATTTCAGTTTATGATGCCTAATTCTACTGTCATCATTTTACCATAGTCTTTTGTAAATAGCTAAATCTAAAGTCATTCTAAAATTAAATGAGCTCTCTGGCTGAGGTGTTTGGGTTCTCTCCACGTGAGTTTATATCCGCATATCTGCCAAATCTATAACAACAACAGAGAGGTAAAACAATTTATCCCATGATAGATATCAAATATCATTTTTTTCCTTCAGCAGAATTCTAAGTCAATTAAATAGCTTCACGATTAATAACGTTTTTTTTTATTCAATAACAAGAAACTGAATCATATTTTCTATCAACATGGCATATTATTTTGGTGTTGCTGCTGGCAATATTTCAAACAGCTCCACGTCCGTTTAGTTCCACTGATAAGCATCTTTAAGTCTGTCTCCAAGGAAGCACTTTGGGTAGTGACGGTATACGTATGTCTGGAAGCATTTCACCTTTCTACAAATATCTTGATTTCTTAACACCATAGGTAAAGACTAAATTGGCAAACAAGGAAATATGAAATGAAGCATAACATAGTAAGTTGGACGAGTGAGAGGATAAGAAGTCGAATACAAACATATCTCTCTCTCTCTCTCTCTCTCTCTCTCTCTCTCTCTCTCTCTCTCTCTCTCTCTCTCTCTCTCTAACAAAATAATTGATTGAAACAATGATAAAATATTGATGGGTCAAATGAACAAGAAATATATCACCTATTTCTATAGCATTAATTAAATACTTTTTCTTTCAGGATGTGCTGACACGAGGCGTCCAGGAAAGGATTACAGATGACCCGCCCATCTGGTGTCGTCGGCTTTGGCAAACTTGCCTCAACTCACCATCCCAGGTAATAACGAATACTATACTTGATTCTAGAATGTTCTGTATGAAATGGACTATACTAATGAAGTCAAAATATTGCTAAACATACAAAAATAAGTTAAATAATTTGTGTCCTTACAGACCTTACCTTACAGACCTTACAGTTCGTTCGGGTTGCCCCAGTCCCTCAGTGTGAGGCGCCTCTAATGTCTACCAGAGAGTTGCCAGTGCATCTTCCGGTATATTTTGCATCTTCCAATCTTGGATGGTCTGGGTTGCAGTTTAGATATTTGTCGAGCTTATTCTTAAACACATCTACGCTCACTCCTGATATATTCCTCAGATGAGCTGGCAACGCATTGAATAGACGCTGCATTATCGAGCTGGTGCGTAGTGGATTAATGTCCTGTGTGCTTTACTTATTTTTTCCTGGTATAGTTTTTGGGCACTATTAATCTACCTCTGCTTGCTCTTTCTGATATTTTTAGTTCCATGATATTTTCTGTTATTCCTTCTATCTGTTTCCATGCCTGAATTATCATGTAGCGTTCTCTTCTCCTTTCTAGACTATATAATTTTAAGGATTGTAGTCTTTCCCAGTAGTCTAGGTCCTTAACTTCTTCTATTCTAGCTGTAAAGGAACCTTTGTACACACTCTATTTGTGCAATATCCTTTTGATAGTGTGGGTACCTATCATATTGCAATATTCAAGTGACTACGAACATAGTTTTATAAAGCATAATCATGTGTTTCAGCTTTTCTTGTTTTGAAGTGCCGTAACAACATTCCCATTTTTGCTTTACATTTTGCCAACAGAATGGCTATTTGATCATTGCATAACATGTTCCTATTCATCATCACACTAAGGTCTTTAACTGCTTCCTTATTTTGATGTCTCTTATTAGTCCCCTATATGCATATAGCTTTCCTTCTCTGTCTCCATAATTTATTGATTCAAATTTATCAGAGTTAAATACCATCTATTTACCTCTGCCCAATCATATACCTTGTTAAGGTCTCTTTGTAGAGCGTTCCTATCTTCATCACAAGTAATTCTCTACTTATTCTTGTGTCATCAGCGAAACTACTCACTACCGAATCCTTAACATTACTGTCTATGTCTTCAATCAAAATAACAAACAATATTGCAGCTAGCACCGTACCTTGTGGCACACCGGATATTACCTTGGTTTCATCCGATTTCTCATCGTTTGCAATAACTATCTGTTTTCTGTTGTGTAAAAAATTCTTTTAACCATCTTCCTACTTTATCTACGATAATTGTGTTTTTCTAATTTTCTTTGCTAATATATTATGGTCTACTTGTCAAAAGCTTTTGCAAAGTCTAGATAAACCACATCTGTTTCATTTCCGCTTTTCATATTTTTGAATATGTTCTCACGGTGGACTAACAGTTGGGTTTGTGTACTTTTTCCGGGTACGAACCTGTTGTCCTAATATTAAACAAATTATTTTTTATTAAATGTTCATAATATTTTTCTTCATTACCCTTTCATACACTTTCATAATATGTGATGTTAGACTCACAGGCCTATAATTACTTGCCTATAGTCTTGATCCACTTTTGAAAGTAGGGTGATATATGCTAATTTGCTCATCATAAATCTTGCCTGTATCTACACTTGTCTTAATAATATTGCAAGTGGCTTTGCGATAGATGAACTACTTTCTTTAACAATATAGGCAGGACTCCATCCGGCCCTGCAGCAGCTCCATTTTTAATTTCATTAATTGTCTGCACAATATCAGCTTCATTAATTTATATGTCAGCTAAATATTCACTATTTTCGTCCCTTACATTCTATATCATTATCTTCATTATCTATTCTAGGGGTGAATTCTCTCTTATATCGTTCTGTCAGTATGTTGCAAATTTCCTTTTTTTTCATCGGTTAATCTCCCTTCAATTCTCAGAGGGCCTATTTCTATTCTTCTTTATTCATCTTCTTCGCATATGAGTATAATAGTTTGGGTTTTGCTTGATATTTAATAGGGTTTTTTCTTCCAAGTCCCGTTTTTCATTTTCTTTTGATTGTATAATCTTTTGTTCTGCATTTTCTATCTTACTTTTTAGTGCTATACTTTCCATGCATTTTTTTCTTTACAAGACCTTTTTTTCCACTTTCTGATTTTCTGGAACAAGATTCTGCTGTCACTTGGTATGCATGAATGATGTTTACTTTTCTTCTTCGGTATATATTTATCCACTATTTCCTCCAATATTTATATAATATCTCCGTATTTACCCTTATGTCATCACTTACGAAAATGAAATTTTATCCCAATCTTTGTTTAATTCTTCATTAATTTCTGACCATTTTATATTTTTACTGTAGAAGTTGTATTTTCCATATCCTTCCCACTTTTTCATTTCTTGCTTATCTCTATTTTCACTTGCTTTGGAATGAACTGTTTAATTCTATGACATTATGATCTGAAATACTCGCATTATAAAACTATTATTTCTTTAACATAATTCATCTCGTTCACAATACTAGGTCTAAAGTATGTTTTCCTTTCTTGTTGGCAGGTGATTTATTTGTTGAATGTTGTATTCTAGTAGCCATATCGAATAGCTTGTTTTCAATTGCCTCTTATCTTCTGCACTACTATTACTCTCTTTTTTTATATGTATAAGTACAACCACAGTCTCCTATTCGTTCTTTCCATTCTACGAAAGGAAAGGTTGAAGTCACCAGATAGGAGAATAGTCCAGTCCTTGTGATTTCTACATATATCATCCAAATTTTTCAATTATTAAGTCAAACTCTTTAGTATTTAGGAGGTCTATATATTACTATGTTCATCAATTTTTCAGATTCAAATTCTACCGCTATTAGTTCACATTCTGAGTTACTATATTTCCATCATATACCTTTTCCTTTTTTTGTTTTTTGTCTTTCCCATATATTGCGGTTCCCCCCTTGATTCCTATTTTTTTCTATCTGATCTATAAGTTTTTGGGCCACCCTTTTATTTGATCATCATTCCCAGTCTCTTGGGAATACCAGGTTTCACTTATATTCATTATATCTATTTTCTTTTTCATTTTGGGTTAGTTCTTCTAAGTACTCTATTTTTCTTTTTGAGTTACTCGTAACTAAACCCTGCGCATTCATCACTATGATGGTTTGCGTGTTTTCTTTTCCTTCATTTAATAATGGTAGTAATAAGGATTTCCATGTCTCTTCTTTCACTGTTCTGGTATGTGTTCTTTTTTCATTTCCAGAAATTCTGACATTAAAAAATCCAACTTTTTCCATAATATTTGATCTTCCTTCATCATAATTATTCATTTTGTGTCTGAATCTGCAATTTTTCTCCGTTTCTGCAATATCCTCTTGCATAATAAATACAGTTATTATCTCTTGAGTAGAATTTCGGAGCTGATGCTTTGAAATTTTTTGCTGACACCTCTGCATATCTCATTGGTGGTTTGCTTTTCTCTTTTACCCGATATTCTTGATTTCTCTCTTTATTTGTTTCTTTCTTATTTTGGATTTTATTACTTGGTTGGTTTTTTATTTGATTATGATTCATGGCTACAGGGTGCATATATTTGCATTTTTTGTCGAACTTACATCCTTTTCCTTCTTTTAGGTTTTTACATATTTTTGGATGCAGATCTCTGCAATCATCCCCATAGCCATCTAAGTATGCACATTTACCATATATTTCATAGTTTTGACATACCTTAGGATGTTTGTAGTAACATCTTCTCCAAATCTGCAATTCCCTCTTTCAAAAGGTTGCAGATTTTGTCTTTCTTGTTCTATTTTTTCTCTTTCCCGTCATTGTGTAGATCTGGGTAGAGCCTCTTCGGGATTTGCTTTTCTGTTGTCATACAGCGAAAAGATCGTAATTTATTTCTTCGGAGGTATGGCTGCTTGTTTATTGCCTCATATGTAGTATCAATGATATTCTCTGCATCCTATCTTTTATCTTGTTTCTTTGTTTTTCCTTATTTTTTTCTGTCATTTCATTTTTGTTTACCTTCTCTTCCGTTTTGTCCTCTTCTTTTTCTTCTTCTTCTTCCTCTTCCTCTTCTTCTTCATCCTCAACTATTTGTACATTCAATCTTGATTTAATAACATTGTCTATCCATGATAGACATGTTGAACAAAAAATTCTTGTATCTTTTCTCAAATCTTGCATTACCTCAGCACACTGTGGATGGGTCGGAATGTTGCATGCAGCACATTTTCTGATTAGGTTTTGTGGATGACTATGCTATACCAACCTTACACAGTTTGCATGCTTTTGGCATTCTTTTTCCTAATGCATCAATTAGGATATTCACAAGATTCACCTTATTCATTTTCTTTGTCGGAATATGTTGGTTTATGTATATTTTCTGTTTATGAGTCTCTTGACCACTTGGATTTTATTTGGAACTTCTTCAATTATTTCAAGATGTTTTCATTAGATTTGTTCCAGTTTGAAGGATTATATCCTTCTAATATATCTATGAATGCTTTTGTATCTTTTTGGTTAGGACTGTTGCTGATTTCATAGATGAGAAATGCCAGTTCCCTTCCTGCTACCTCCATCGTATTGCGAATCCGCCAAGCAAGCTAAATTACGCCACCTCTTTCCCGCAGTTGGAACTTACTGCCATCTTGTTCTGATTTCAGTATTACACTTGATAAACTAACTTAGAAGACGCTTTATCCTACTATTTTCACACTAATCTTATCACCGATAGTTCACAAACACTTCTAGATATTTCTCAAATTCTAGTCGTTATGTTAAACTTGTGATATCTGTTGATTAATCTGACTTCACGCGGGTACCTCTCACCAAGCAAGATGGCTACTACGAGAGTGAGGAATTAAAAAAGATTTTCAAGTATGCACTACAGTTACTTTTAAATCCTATACTGATGAAGTAAGATAGTTAGAAATCAAATCAGGGTTCATATTCCCTATCCCCTTTCCTTTATGGGATGTAATAATCTCAAACCATAAGAACGGTCGCATGATACACGTAAATTTGAAATTTTGTAATCAACTACACAAATACTCTGTCTAAATTTAATTCTCTAAAGACCAGGAGTTTATAAATTTTAGCGAGGAGTCATAATTTTTTTCTTATACGTTAGTGCCTGGTCTTTTCAGTCTTTCATTCGAGACTGTTTTTATTTGTTATGACAAATATCAAATGCAGACTGGCCAAAGCAATGCTTTCCATAAGTTTATTTGTGAACATTTTTTAGTAGTGGTTCGCTGACTGATTTTGGCCCTCACGGATTAGTGAAAGGGTTCGTATGGGAAGGGAATCTCCATAAATCTATCCTCTTGGTGATACCTGTTTAGATATTAAAATCTTTCCCCTAACGTTAATCCCTCTCATACAGTTATCCCGAAGACTTGTCATTTACTTGAGTTTCATTAAGTAGATAGTTTAAGATTAAGGCAGTAAAGTGACCACTGCCCGCTGAATGCCTTATGCCGACCACGTTTTCCTACGATCGAGTTTCGGTAGGACAGGTAAAAAATTATACCGTATGTCCGTTTTTTATATAAAATCATTCCACTGAAAATATGTCAAATGAATTTTTAATGCCATTTTGTATTTTTGATAGCAGTTTTTTGCACATGGTTTCATTTTAGGAAACATTCACTCGAGTGCATTCTTCTAAGCCTATTCTTTTTATCAAAAGAATGAATTCTCTCTCTCTCTCTCTCTCTCTCTCTCTCTCTCTCTCTCTATCTCTCCGCTCTCTCTCTCTCTCTCTCTCTCGCCCAAACAATTTAGAATGTTTAGAGACTATAGACCATAGTTTGAACAACAATGATTTCACTTACGTTTCATTGCCAGACTTATTCATATTTCGATGCCTTATTGCCATATACCCTACGTACAATTTTATTATAATTACGTATTTATCATCATTATTATACTTTTCCACTTAAGTCCTGATTCATTACTTATCAAGAGGCCTCGTGCAAAGACATAACTGGAATTTGATACCCATTTTGAGCCAATTTTTACCAAGGGAGGTGGAGCAGCATGGTGCAGTCGGGATTAGAATACCCGTTATCCCCTGACCAATGGGCACCCTCTCTTTAGCGAAGGCTCTGGCGTCACAAAGGGTTACTAGACCGACGTGCTTCCCAACTTGACGACGCTTCTTAAGCCAAGAAAGTTCTTTCTTTGAGATACAGTAACTTCCGTCAAAGCACTACTATGCCAGCAAGGATTGAATTAAGAATTTATGATCAGAGATAAGTCATATTAAAATTTGTACGAAGATTCATTATTTTTCTTCCTTTAACGTACATACGAGTATTGCCATTTGGATGTTTATGCACTGGCAGCTAAATGAATGGGGGGATGAGCGAGAGCTCTGATTGAATGAGTAAGATATGGCCTCAACGCCCCTTGATCCTGACCTAAGCACCTGTTGAAGTCTCCACACACCTCAACCATTTCTCATTTCTCTATGTAGTATGCAAAGTATGACAGTATATATACTCTGCCTTTCAAAAATGAAATATCAGTCATTTAGTGAAGAATGCTGTAATAAGGACAAAGAAGTAGGGAATTTGATAATTGTTGCAAATACAATTTTATCTAAATCAATATCACATCAATTAGGAAACCAAGCTGGTGAACGAACATTTGCTTATTGTACAAACTCACTCTCTCTCTCTCTCTCTCTCTCTCTCTCTCTCTCTCTCTCTCTCTCTCTCTCTCTCTCTCTCTGAAGGTACTCAATGTCCCTTGTAAAACGAGTTATACCTAAAATGGAAAAATATCGAAAAACGTTAAACCAGTTCATTGTGGTTAGCATCATGTGGTCGAACTGGGAACGGAATAAAGAATTAAGATGTCTGAGACGTCAGTAGCACGAATCGAGCAGAGAAGGATTAACAGGGTAATAACAGAAGGCTCTGGGGAGACTCGGGTTTGTTGCGATCAATGCCAAGGCTTTAACCTTAAAATTGGAGTTCATTAAAACAAGCAGGCCACCACCTGCCTTCTCTCTCTCTCTCTCTCTCTCTCTCTCTCTCTCTCTCTCTCTCTCTCTCGTCTCTCTCTCTCTCTCTCTCTCTCTCTCTTTTATTTCCACGGAGACAAGCTTTTAACCTCATAATATAATTCTTAGCAACTTTCGCTTTAGGAACATATGTTGTTGATGTTTGTTTATAGCAGCTAATAAATTTGTTGCAGATTCTCATTTTGTAAGAAATTATACATTTTTAAAGGTTCTAAATAAAAATCAAGTCATTAAGTAGTTAATGAAAGATTTTGCTGTTTATTTTATAGACTGAATTCTCTTTAAAAACTGGTACAGATAATTCCGTCCAGTATTTTACAGCACAGTCATTAACGCTCTCTCTGCTTCTGAGACGGCAGATAAAAAATAAAAATTATTGGAGAATAAGAGACGGCCAAAAAGCTGAGTGTAATAGCTGCTCTCTCTCTCTCTCTCTCTCTCTCTCTCTCCTCTCTCTCTCTCTCTCTCTCTCAAATGCTTGGGTTGGCTCCTATCATTTTTTTAATTTCACTCCATCGCACTCGGAATTTTGCTTCAGAAATATTTTGCATGCTTGTGTTGCATATCAGGATTAAAAAATCATTGTGGTCTTAATAAAACGCTTATTAAAGTAGAATGGATATATAACTTTTTCATTTTTTCAGATAATCAATATCATTACTGTAATTTTAACTAAACCCAAATTGTGGAGATATTTTTTTCTCAATAATGAAAGTATGAGCCAACTATAAATACCCCAACCCCACCCCCACCCCCCCCCTCTCTCTCTCTCTCTCTCTCTCTCTCTCTCTCTCTCTCTCTCTCTCTCTCTCTCTCTCTCTCTCTCTCTCACTACGCTTCCAGTACAAAATACTCTGCAAATATTTGGACAGGGAGTTTCGTTCAATAGAAAAGTTTTTATTTTATCAAAGTATTTGCTAATATGTTATCTGTTCAGTCAACTTATTCCAGATGACAATCTTGTTTTTATATTAGCAAAACATCAAGGTCCAAATTCGTCTTGTTACGAATATCGAATAGGTACTAATATATTTTGAACGGAATTTCATATAAATCCACAGATCTGACGTTTAGCGGAGGTTGTATCTATGTTTGCCTAAAACTTGGAAAAGCATTAGACTGTAGCATTAATTAGGGCGACCACGTGGTACTTCCAGTCCTTTTTCCAGAGATGGAAGTTGATGTATTTTTACTGGAATAGAGGAGTTGACGCTATGTATTGATAGGACGACGGCCTTTCAATACTTGGGGGAGTAAAGGTCTCATTTTTTATTCATAATTGTATTTTTCGCATAAACTAGATAATCAAATCAGCTGGAATATCTAGAGTACCATTTTATTAGAATAACATTCTCTCGTATGTAAATATTTTAGCTTAAATAATGTCAATAAGAAGTTTATAGCCTGAAGTGAAGATCAGTTTCACCCGCACACAAATTCCCACTTTCAACTTAGCGCCACGTAGATGCAGGGCTGCCAAAAAAATGCAGGCAGTTCATGTGGTAGTCACTGAGATGTTTAAAAAATGTTTATGTTGGCATACACACACACACACACACACACACACACACACACACACACACACACCACACACACACATATATATATATATATATATATATATATATATATATATATATATATATATATACATAATTATACATCGGTTTACTCAGATGGAATTATCGGCAGCTATTTAGTTTATCATCTATAAATAATATAGTCCCTCGTTTCTCCCCTTTTATCAAACTTTTACATCCTTATTTCTTCTTTTCTATACGGACATAGTTTCCAGCTTTGTCTTTGTCAAAACAAATATATGATTACTTGCGTCATGAATTATATATTTTTTATTAATAATTAAACACTAGAATGCCACGGCTTTATACGTATAGATTTATTACTGCATATGTAAACAAAACTTTTACAAACAATTCTCTATTTATATTAATAAATTAATTTAAGGAATTGAATGAATATTTACATTATAAGGTTAGTGACAGTATGAAGGACGATTAAGCAACTACCTTTCTTTGCTGTTCCACGTCTTTAGGCCCTGAGGTCAGCTTAACACCCGAGATGCGAACTGGCAAAGCTGGAAATTATTGTTGCCATGTTTAAGAAGAAACATGTTGCTTTATTGTTGTTAAAAGGTAGAAAATTCTGATGGCTTTCAACAATCGACATAAATTGATTAGAAACTAATTACATGTGCGTTGTATAACTTACGTTGCCTTCACATAACATACAAAGCGAGTCGAAAAATTTGACGTGGCATCGCCCGTCACCTCCCACGGAGTGTGAATGACATTTGAAATTAAATAGTCTCATGTATTTCGGCTTACTAAAATATAGATTCTAATCATAGCAAGGGAGTGTTGTTTTCTAAATTGTATAATTTCCTTTTAATTACCAATGAAATTCTGCATTATTTGACATTATCCTACATTATAAATAGTATACAATATAAAACAATGGTATTGTGATTAAAGTACTACTAATGCGGCCGAACTTGGAAGGAAACACCGGATTAAGATGTCAGTGACCTCAGTAGCCCAGTTCGGACAGGGAAGGATTAGCAGGGTCCAAGGCCAATGGCAGGGTCGATGTCAGTCAAAGCTGTTTCTAAAACTGGGTTCCTTCTACTACTGAACAACCTTCCTTTCCCCTCCGTTTTTCAGCCCCCTCACGTCTAACGACCGAATTTTTTAACTGTCACTTAAATTACCGCTTAAGCTGTTATTAACTTTTGTTTTGCTGTTTCTTGTTTGTCTGTCTTCGAGTAATGAAAAATGGTACTTAAACTCTATAGAGTTATGAACTTTATACCTGTTTTTCTACGACGATAACTTTTTCGATGTTAGTGTCTGCATATGACAAGTAAGCAAGTACTACCGTTTTTTTTTTACATTGTAAAAAATCAACTTATTCATTGATATTCTTGATAAGTTAACGATTCCAAAAATATATATAACGGGTGATTTTGAAAATTACATGTCTCACACAATGCAGTCATGATTATCTGCCTCTTAAAATAATAAACCGCTCATTTCATTAGTCTAATAAAAAACAGAAAATACAATATATGTTGTTAAAGCAACTGCGATTAAATAAAACTGTCATGTAGATAGCACATCTACACCAAAATATAATCAATGTGCGTTCTTAAGAAAAGGGAAATAGGAAAAAGGTTTACAACCCCCCCCCCTTTTTTATTTCGGATGCATCAAATCATTATGGTCGCTTACATGGCACTAAAAAATATAAGTTACTATTTTGAGAATTATATCATCAAGTCATAATCCTAAATTCTTTCTTGGATATTTTGATTTTCTGCGGTCCACACTAGGGATACGACAGACGTTTACTTTGGAAACCATTTTCATTTTTATACAAGAGTTTTGCTATTTAAGTTTTATATATGTTCCTTATCAAATGTATAAGTCTTCTATATGTAAGATTATATTTTCTTCGTAAACACTGACATGTTGGTGTCATTAAATATTTGCAAAAAGGAATTCCCATTTTATTTAATAAATTCGACAAGCAAGGTAGGAAATATTAAACATACGTTGTGTTCTCTCAATAAATATTTTTGTTGTTTTATGATGGTTGAAGCTCTCTAATTAAGTGTGATTATTTCAGCGCGAGTGACACCCCATCATATTAGTTGTATTCATATTATACTGCATGATTTATTAACAAATGACATGTCTAGTAACTTTGCTCCTCCTGAATTAAGGATTTATCTTTCTCGCAAATATGCAAAGCTAATTATAAAACGCCCAGTCATATTAAACAAAATATGTATGGTTATTCCAAATGTGAGTTAACATGTTAGTTTGATTATCACTTTGGTTAACAATGATATTTAAGTGAACCTCAATAAAGGCAACTCTTTTTAGCAAGGATTCACACTTTTCCTTCCTTGTGATTTGAAATACAGTTATATGTAAGAAGCGTGAAATATCACAAGTATCATATATTTACATTAACGAAATGTCCAAATAAAAAAGAAATACCATGTTCCTCCAAACGGGCAGTTAGCATAGTTTAAATGAATTGATGGTTATTAACAATATAAAGAAAAGGAAAGGAAACTAGACAATAGCCAAAATATCTGCACCATTTGTAGTTAGAGCTACGCCATTTAAACATACTCTCATACTAAAACAGATTTAAGAAAGAAGTAAGGAAGTCCAAGTGATATCGCCGGATTTAGAAACTTGCTTCTATTTTTAGAGATGGAAAAGTTGAGATAACTTTACTTAATAACCGTTACTCAGAAAATACTAAGACGGTATTTTACGATGAGAATAGTCCAGTGGCACTTGTTTGGACTTTGCTTAAGGGAGCTCTGATTGATCATTGAGGTTCGTACTACCGCCTTTAGTTGATGGGCTCTGGTTTTGGTCCACTGAAAGATATAGACACCACTTTAATCACACTAGGTTACTTTAATGGGTTCTGCTTATTTGATGTTTTATCTGTCACTAAACCCACTGACTTACTTTGATGAGTCTAGGTTCAGTTACAATCGGGTTTAAACCATTCTTGAATGATACTGTCTTATTTTGATGGGTTCTGTTCCTTTCCATGTAAAGGATAACACTCGACTTAACCTTCTGGTCTCGTTTGATGAACTCTGGTCCAGTTCTTAACCAGAAATTATAATAGGAGTTTAGTGCCATGACTGATTTTCATGAATTCAGGTTTGAATGTTGTCAGTAGATCAGACTAGTTGAATCTCACTGCCTTAATTGGATTGGTCCCTTCCAATCATTTTGGAGGTTTAGGCTTCAGCTGAATTCTACTAGATTATATTAATGCCATTTTGTATTAATTCAGTCTTCATCGGTAAGCTTATCAAGTTTATGGTATGATATGAATTCCTGATTCTTTGGAAAATTTTGGTTTCCAAAATATATTTAAATTATGTTGCTGTTAAGGTCATTTGTATTACTGTTTACTTACTTGGTCTATTACTTTTACTCATTGAGACCCATAGCTGCCTACACCAGACCAGCTTCAGTGGTACCCTATGCTTCTTGCGCTGGTCTCCTAAGCTCTGTTGCATACCAGGATTTACTCTTTTTTGTTTTAAAATAAGTCTTATCATTTAGCTTTGATGCTGCATGAGTGACTTCCTCTCCTTTGCTGCCTGGATTCTTTTTCTCACTCATCCATGATACCTGTTCTTATGTGGGTCTTTTGACCCTTCTATATTATGAGAAATTCTCTCTCTCTCTCTCTCTCGTTCTCTCTCTCTCACTCTCTCTCTCTCTCTCTCTCTCTGCTCTGCTCTGCTCTGCTCATATCATATTAAGTAGCGCACCGATATACGGACTACAGTGTCCTATACTCTGTTTTTTTTTTATCTGTCCATCCGCCTGTGGTGTTTGCGCGTGGTAACACTGCGTCCCGGGCTTTAAAAAATATCCTATTTCAGATATCAACGGTGTAATTCGCATACAGTAAATTATTAAAACACTTTTCAGTTGCAAATGTACACCCAGATATCCTTTTATTTACCTAATACTTACACATAGCGTAACTATTTAAAGCCCGGGGCGCAGTGCTACCATGCGAAAACACCACAGGCGGATGGACAGATGGAAAAAAAAACAGAGTATAGTCTACATACACCGTTATATATGAAAATCCGATAGATCGAAAATTTATCTTTTGCTATTTTAAACAGGACAACTATATTTGTAGTGATGATTTAAATAAAGGTTGTTTTGCTTGCTGGATGTTCACGTTGGCTGAGTGGATTTCGCTCTTGGCTACCAATCCGGTGGTCCGAAGTTCGATTCTCGACTCGGTCAACGCGGAACCAGAGGAACTGATTTCTGGTGATAGACACGTAAAAATATCTAATCTTTCGGGCTAACCATAGGAGAGCTGTTAAATCAGCTCAGTGGTCTGGTAAAACTAAGATATACTTTGCTTGCTAGATCCAATTACAATATATTTGCAAATATTATTATCATATTGGTACTGTATTACAGAATATAAACATTGTCATTGTGCGCCATTTGCACTTGATACTGTTTACATTATCAAAATCCGGCTAATTGAGTACTACCGACATCTTCATTGCCAAGCTGCTAGAAATTGTAATCCGGACACTTATTCTTGTAAATTAACAAAGTTGGTTGCAAAATGTGAGCATTACTCGAATGCATAAGCAGTAAAGTGATGATTTTTGCAAATTCCCGGATATCACTTTCGCCTGCCCGTTATTCGTTTTATTCAGACTCTGCTGCTATAGTCCTCAGCTTTAATTTACTGGTATTCTTCCTTTATTTATACTTATACTAGAAGCCACCGCTGAGAATCGCCAGTTTAATAACGAGACACTTTTAACGCAATTCATAATAAACGCTCGATAGTTACGGTAAATGACGGCAACAGTTAGCTGTTTCACAATTCGGTTGTTTATGTTGGTACAGTTTTACCAGTCTACAATCGCTCCATCCTCAATTCTATAAACAGGATTTTTTTTATTGGGGGATGGAGGAGCATCTAAAGTGCTGTATTACGGTTGATGAAGAGAGAGAGAGAGAGAGAGAAGCGACTATAATAAACGCCTCGGTTAGGTTGTTACACAGGTAGATAATCCATATTGCAGAAGTCGAACAAAAGTTGTATTGAGAATAATGATAATTTTAGTAAAACTGTTGGTTTGCTGTATCTAATTATTTTGCATGTATTATTATCGTATTATAAAATATAAATGAGCAGAGTGATCATGTGTCGTTTGCATTCCGGATTTGTTTACATTCTGAAAATAACCGGCTGATTACCTTTTACCGACATCATCACTGTCTGATTTATTTATCTAAACAAACGGTATACCCTTAAAATAAGATAAAAACCTTATTATTAATATAATCTTGCAGTAAAAGCTTTAGCATAATTTGTTAGAGTTGAAAGTTGAAAGCAATATAAATTGATAAAGTAACAGTGCGATATACCAATGTCCGTTTATCGGTGAGCTAATTGAATACTATACGATCCTTGGAAAGAAATTGCAAAAAAAAAAAAAAAAATCTCTAATTAAAATTATATATAACCTTTAATTATAAAAAAAAAAATATTTTCACCTTGTAGCCAATTGCAAAGGTTTCTTGCGAGTATTTTTGACCTTGGCATTTTATATGATAGTCTGTGTCATATTCGGCGTCATATTCGGATCAGTGAAAGACCACCTTGGATATATGAAACTCTCATGGCAAAACTTTTTTCGTTGGTGGAAGTCCTGCTATTTGAAGCACTCAGGATGTAAAGTATAGTCGCCGTCATTAGGCAATTATTTGTGCTCCTTTTTCTTTGAAACCCTTCGGTGACGGAAGTCGTTCTTATTCTTCTTCTAGTAGGCTTTTCGATAGTTAATCATTTCACACCAAAGGCCATCCCCCCCCCCCCCCACCCCCCCCCCCCACCCCCCCCCCCCACTCCCCCCCCCCCCCCCCCCCACCCCCCCCCCCCCCCCCCCCCCCCCCCCCCCCCCCTCTCCTGCATATTTACGGGACACCAGTCTTCAGGGTGAAGAGGTATGTTATGTTATAGCACGTTGGATGTGAGTTTGATGCATATGTTCCACAAATCTTGACCTTAACTAAGGGATGTGGGTGTCGATTTTTAGTTAGGGGACATGTTGCATAGCATGTGATGTAACTCATATGACAAGGTTTCTGCACAGTGTTTAACCCTGGTTACAAAAATTGAGGAAAGCGTTGTTAGAGCACTGAAATATGTTGTAGGTATGGGTGTGTTGTTCAGTCTTTGTGACTTAGCTTTTGTCATATTTGACGAATTCGATAAGGGGCCCTCGGGTCGTAGGCCTATGTGCGAAAGGTTTCCAGGTTACAGCTCAGTAAGTCCAGCCTATTTGACGTGGATTTTTCAAATGGTCTATGTCTCCTTTAACAAGGTGGTCTGCTCATCTGGTGGTTGTTTTGGTGGTTCTGTCTATCCTTTATTCGGGAACTGTTAAACTTGTAAGTCTAGGGTAAGAGGTCTCATACGAGACAGTCATGCTTTTCATTTAGTGACGTTGGAGAATCACCAACACTTAGACGCCAAGTCGTTTTCGGTGATCGCTTGAGTATCTGTAATTCTGGTATTTATGTTCAGTGGTCATCTGTAAATAATACTCAATGCTCGGTTTTCCTTCAGCCGGTGATAAACGTAATAGGTAAAATAATACAGTAATTTAAACGGATGCTCTGTTAATGTGTTCATGTACCTGGTTTACTAGAAGTCATTTGTGTATCAAGTCTGACCGATGCAGTGTCAATCTTAAAAATGCAGATAATTCTATATAGATTCAAATGAGCCAGAAACCCCGCTTTATTTTTATGTTGAGATAAAGAATGGTATTTAGTTCTGTTTCGATTTAATTAAACATAATATACATAAAGTACTGTTCAATACCTTTTAATCCCTGTGTTTTGAAGTTCTGTCTTGCAAAAATATTTTCCATGTTAGCTATCTTTGAAATATGGAGATCCACCAAGTCGTCTGTACCCGATAAGTCTTGGTTTGAAGAATCTATTTGCAACCCTTAGGGGGTTTAGCATCTAAATTAGATATACAGAGATATGCTTGTTATTTTTGATGAAGGTCTTTTGGCAATTATATAACTGAAGGGCAGTTAGAAATCGACATCGGAAGGAAAACGTGTTTTGTAGTAAAAATTCAAAGACTATGCTATGAAGAACTAACGACTTGGCGGTTGTATAACTAGATAATAACGATCGTTAGCCTTCGCTTAGCTTGTTCTAATTCTTCCTCCCAAGAAATACGTGACTGAAATTGATGTGGGGGAATGTCGACTTCATTATAAGCCTGGGTCATTGAGGATGAAGGTTACTGGCATGAAAGAAAATGGGTCAAGGTTCTGGCTCCTGACTTAGGCTCTTAAAGAAAACGTTAGACTTTTGAGGGAGTTTAGCGGGGACTATGGTATTTGAGAGCTGTTGCCTTGGCAGAAATAGAATGCTAAGCATTCTTGTTTCTTTTGGGGACACTTTGGGATCCCAGCCTCTGGTGGGGTGGCCTCACTGCTTGGTCACATGACACAAAGGTAAAAAATATGTCATTTATTTTGTTAATAAAACAAAGCGTTCTCCTTAGAAAAAAACTTTTATTTTAACCTTCTCATTCAAAGTTTCCCCCTGAAGGGGTGTTACAATTTTATTCTTATCATTTGAAAAGCCTACAGTCAACATGGTTCTTGCTTTAAGTGCCAGTATTCTTGATCGAAACATCAGCAGACTCTCTAGAGGCGCTTATTTTAGAACTTTTCTTAGGCATTTACACTTTTTCATAATTACTCCCAGTGCTTATCCAAGATAAGAGAAGAGTCTTTTAAATCTTATTTAGGACACCATAACATGTCGTTTCAGCGTCTTCATATAGACGGATATAAGGTTTCTCATATTCGACATATTGAGCAAACGACTCCTTGAACTTTCAGATCTTTAGGGACAGGACCATTTCCGAGATATTTCTAGTTACAATTAGCCAACAATCCCATTAAATCCAATGTCATTTAAAACGGTAACTTCATCTTTTAACAAGGCAACAGTACCAGTGGTAATTTCACAATTTCTTAGGTATTAGTCAAAACTTGACAATGCAGTGACCCACTTTTTTTTTCACATCAGCATTCAGTATATTGTGCTGATTTACCATTTTCTTTATAAGCACAGTATCCCAGTTACACCTGACTATGCATCAAGAGGTCTTGGATTTACAATTACTAGTTTCACGACAAGCAATTACTCCAGCAAGTAAAAAATAAAAAAATTCTCTTCTCTCTCTCTCTCTCTCTCTCTCTCTCTCTCTCTCAAGTGCAATATATTACTCGCAAAGTTATTCATAATTTTAGCAGCTAAGTAGATGCAATAGGACTCGAAGCAAAATGCCATTGCTACTAGCTACATTCTCTCTCTCTCTCTCTCTCACTTCTTCACATACAATATGTGACACATGGAATAAAACTGCCACACCAAAAGTTGTAAACAGCAACAGTGCGGAAGAGCTTGAAAAGAAAGCTAGAGAAAATCATTAGGACACTGTGAATGAACCAGCAAAAACCTGCTCCTAGAGATAAGTTAGCACACACTGTCTCCTCGGATGGACTAATAAGTCTTTGAGACATCACAATCCTTGTAACTTTTAACTGTGCGTGTGTGTGTGTAATGGCTGGTAATTATATCCAAGACCTCTTGGTAAATTATCTGGATTCAACTGGGGTACGATGGTTGTACAGAAAATGGCGTGTGTCTGCCCAATACGTATACGGAATGCAAATGTAATTACGAAAGTGTGTCATTGCATAGTCAAGCACTGACTATTAACCGAGAAAATTTTGTTAATTTGGTCATTACCACAGGGATTCTTAACTTGATAAGAGATTAAGTTACTGATTAAATAAGTGGAACAGCACGAATGAAATTGTGCCGGTAAATTGTAACTTGAAATATCTTAGAAATGGCCCTATCTCAGCTCTCAAAGTTTAGAGAGTGGCGTTTGCTCATTATGTCAATATGAGGAACCATTTATCGGTTCTATGAAAACCCTAAAAGGACATGTTATGGTATTCCTAAAATGAGATTAGCAGACAGTTCTCTTATCTTGGATAAGCACTGGGAGTAATCAAGAAAAAGTGTCAATGCCAAAGATAAGTTCTCAATCAAGCGTTTCTAGAAAGTCTGCTGATGCTTCGATTAAAAATACTGTTACTTAAAACATGGACCTAGAGTAAGCTTTTGAACTAGACAACCTGTAAGGAAAAGTTACTCAGGAGTGGCTGTTTAGGAGCAGCAAGGGAAGCAATTTAGAATAAATGGAATTAGGGACAGTGCGACTGCCATAAAAAAAAAAGAAATGAAAGAGGGGCAACGTTTTATATTGAAGGAAAAAAAACGGGTTCTGTGAAAACTCCACTTTAAGAAAATAGGATTCAAATTTAATGCGTTTTGGAAAGACATTACAAACAAGGGGTTATGAAGGATGATAGACCCAGGAGAATGATTGATCACATTGCTGTTAGTAGAGGGCATAGAAACTCTTTGGTAGATGTTCGTGTTAGTCGGGGAGCAGTTATTGGTAATCATAGACTCAGCGTTGCAAAAATAAGACTTGAGCTAAAAAGTCAGAAGAAACGAAAACCTGTTGTTAATAGGTAACATACTGATATGCTTGGAAGGGACGGAGAGGAAAAGGAGAAATTTAGAATAGAGTGCAGAAACAGGGTTTTGGCTACTGGCTGTACGATCAGGAGACTCAAATTGAGGAAAAAGATGTGGATGTCTGAGGAAACATGGAATATGATCAGAAAGAGAGGTGAGGCAAAGTTGAGGAGTGAGAAGCATTTGTTAGTGATGAAGATTTTGAATTAGCAAGAACCAGATACTTGAGTTTAGATTTGGAAATAGATAAAAGAAGATTTGTTAATGAAGCTTTATGGAAACTGAAAATTTTATGAATAAATATGATGGTCAGAGCCAAATGATCGCCTTTCAAGCAGTTGGAGAGCTGACCGGCAGTGCTGGTAAGCTGAAGGATATACCAGTCAGGGATGTGGAAGGTAATTTATTAACAAAATATATTGAAATCACAAATAGATGGAAAGAGCACTTTGAGACAATTCTTATTAGACTAGTCCCCCGAGAAGAGGATATGGCTCCTGCTCAGTTAGATTTAAATTGAAGGAGATCAGGTTAGTAGTAGTAGTTAAGGCAATAAAACAGTTAAAAGAATTATAAGGCATCAGGAGAGGATGGTTTATTACCCGAAACAGATTAGCACTTGATATGAAGATATTATTCAATGAGGTATGGTGACTGGGAGAATCAGGTTGGATCAATATAGTTCCAAAGAAAGGAGATCTGAGCAGGTGTTTGCAATTGGAGGGAACCAACTTTGTCACCTGTAGCCATGAAAATTTTCAGTAGAGTATTGTTGAACAGGTTGGAGCCAGTGGTTGATGGTATTCTGAGGGAGGAACAGGCTAGTTTTAGAAAGGGGGGGGCGGGGTTGCAGTGATCAGGTCTTCTTCGTAGTTAGGCAATTAATGCAGTAAGCTAATGAAAAACCATGTGGCATTGGGGAAAACAGGAAAATTTTGTGAGGTTGACTATGACATGCATGAGGGATCAGCTTGTACAGTGATGGTTGATGGGGGTTTGAATGATCCATTTGAGGTAGAGTCTGGTGTGATTCAGGGTGGTATGCTGTGCTTTCTGCTGTTTGTGTTGGTCGTAGATTGCGTTATGAGAAGGGTTAAAATAGAAACAGATGCGAATTATGCTGATGAAATAGCTTTGATCTGCGAGACCAGAAAAGTTGCAAAGGGGGTTGGATTGCCAAGTCAGTGAAGGTCGAAAGGATAGTTTGGTTATTAATAGTGGAAAAACTGAGATCATGAATATGAATATTGAAAGTGTATAGGATTGCCTAATTAAAGGCATAGTTGTAAAGCAATTGGAGAAGTGCATATTTAGATAAGGATGGTTATCTGAGCACAGAAATTACGGAAAGATTAAAAAAGACTTATCAGGCAAGGGGAATGCTTAAAAATATTTAGGAAATGCAATTTTCGTGCATGCAAAAATCAAAATTTATAAGGTGTTGGTTAGGAGTATTTTGATTCATGGACAAATCGATTCAAGTTACAGTACAGCGACTTCGGAAAATAATTTTTTCTGCATTTGAGAAGAAGGCACTCAGAAAATTAATAGGAAGTAGTGGAGGGATAGGATATCAAATAACAGAAATAGAGAAGTAACGGGGATGCAGCCGGTCGAGCAGTATGTTAGGTTCTCTCGCTGGAAGTGGCTGGGCCCACGAACTAGACCGTGGCTAGGCACCGCCATCTTGAATTCAAGATGGCGGTGGGCTAGGCCATGTGTTTGCGTGATAAGAGTAAATTTATAAGTATTTTAGTTAAAAAACAAGAATTACTGCCATTAGAATCACCATGAATAGCTTTTTTTACTCCCTTATTTGATATGTTGTGCATTGATACTTAGCTGCATATTGTTTCTTATCATTTTATATTAAAAACGTTTCCACCCTTGTCAGCAATATCATTCAAATATAATTTTCATTGTATAAGTATAATATCACTTTTACTGTAAATCTATGTCGAATGACATTTCCGTAATATAATAAGGATACACGTGATAATTTCGTGCAATGTTTCTTACACGTTCCGTTACGTAACCATCCGTTGTTATTTTTCCAGGGCCAGCTAAAACAAGCTTAGCCAGATTATGGGTGTTGTTGTTTGAGATTCAGCTGGCCTTATGCCAGCACGGGTTCATGCTCATAGAGCAGGATCCCGTAGGGCTATGGGTGATTCACCCATCTGATGTTGTCGACTGGACCAAACGACCTCAGGCTCACTTTCACAGGTAATAAGAAATACTCCTCTTTATTCCAGATTTTTATATTGGAAATTAAGACTGTTTCAGATTTAAGTATTCAGGAATTATGAAAGCTAGTAACAATGTTTCAGTATAAATGAAAAAAAAAAAAAAAAAACAACGAAAGAAATTTTTGTAAGTGGGGAATAAGGACAATGCGTTAAGATGCAATGCAGTTACTATCATATTCATATGCAAATACTCTAAGATATCTTAGGGAGTAAGGTTTTTTGAAGTCAGGTAACTGGATACCACTCAGTCTCTATATTCCCCTATCAATAATTGGTCCGATATAATGAACTCCAACAATAAGAATAGTGCCATATTTTCGTGCTGTGGATTTGGAATTTGAATCTAATGACAGATGAATTACCTTATTCGAAGTAAAATTTTCCAGGACCTGATCTCTACATTTTTTTTAAGAATAATTATGTCGTAAGAGTTAGCGATTGTTCTATAAAATATGATGAAAAACAATAGTTGCTTTAGCATAAATATATTGGATAAAGGCTATCTAGAGCATTTGTTTGGTGTCGTGAGGCACATGTAAGGCCCCTGCAATAATTTAACGCTGATCTATGGGAGTATTGGGGGCTATGAAAATAATTAGTAAGAAAAGAAATACTACTACTACTACTACTACTACTACTACTACTACTACTAACAATAACAATAACAATAACAATAACAATAATAACATGATCCTTTCATGTCAGCTCAGGGCCATATAAATGTAATATACAATAACCATACACACTAGATTAAGCTGAGGAAATTGAACTTGCTTTAGAAATCTACTTAGCAAAAAGTTTGTTTTGAGATTAGGATTTTGAAATTCAGAATTATGTATAGATTGGTAACATAGAGGAAAACAATAAGTGACACACAAAAAAAAGTAAGTTAAGAGAAGAGAGATAACTTATGTATGTACGTAGATACTATTTCGTTAAACATTTACCATGAATTACTCTCATTTAGCCATTATATGAACAACAGTTAATACTGCAGATAATTCGCACACTGAAATGGTGAAAAGGAGTGAGTCAGATGTTCTAATGAGTTCTTAAATGAGTTTATTGCAATCCACAGACAGGGTCTTTTAGAAGGAAAAGAATGTTTGAAGATATAGTGTGGCTATTTTTTTATGGTGGCAAACGTCTTTATCAAAACAACAATAATTTCCATTTTTTCTAAGATTATTCGTTCTTCCGTTAATTATATCCATATCCATTAAAGTACACAAGGTCCTTTAAAGGACCTTGAAAGTACAATACAGAATTTCCACCTATTTGTGATTATCTGGATTTTATTTTCCGCACATAAATGTTCAACTGCCTACGTAGCCTGCAGTACGGCCAGCTGGTATAGGTTTTGCCTTTTTCCTTGTTTTGATATTCTGTCCCTTACCATTTACGTATACGCAATTTTTCTGTATTTATTTAACCATTTTTACAGTTTTTCACCAGTGTTTACGTAAATACAATTTTCATTTGTCACCGAATTCCTGATTGCTCCTCTGTGAGCTGTCTCGAATTCAGGAGAGGACGAAATTATCAACTAAAAAATTCCCCTTCGGTTAACATAGTTGAAAATATATTAATTTCGCAGTAGCGCGAATTGGACGCTGAAGGACATTGGTAGCTTAATGCATGTGTAAGAATCACGTTGATGTGATTAAAATTCATATATATATAAACTCATTTATTTATTTGGGTAAATAGTAAGACGCACGGCAATGAGGTTTGCATTTATAATCTGAAGAAAAGGAAACCATTTGAATTTGTTAGCACAGTTTTATCCGGTATGGTCCGGTTTTTCATAGCACGTTGACTGGGTAAACGTTCTTTCTGGGAATATCCTTCTTTACAACGGCAATCGATTCCCGTGGGACTTGAGGGAAAGGTTGAATTACCTGGCCATGACTTTTGCAACCGTTACAGTCCCTGGCGGCCATGGTGACCTTGAGCGTGTCAGAGATCTCAGTGTGAATATTCTCACAGTACTCCGTTTGAATTTAATTTGAGTTTGAACTAAAGGGCTTCATTGTTGTGATCTAAACATTACAGTTTTCATTTTGCTTAACGGTGAAATTCCACATTCTTCGACGCGTGTATGCAAAAGTAAAGAAAAAGAGTAAGAGAAGCATGACCCTGGAATTACGGCCAGTTCGGGAATGAGACTGTCATACCGTGAGTGAGGATGAGAGGGGGGGGGGGGGGGGGGGGTGTTGGGGAGGGGGGGGGGGGCAATTTAAAGGATTAAAAAGCCAGAAGTGGAAGCAGGTCAGAAGAATGAAAGGTCTGGTGAGACCCTTGTGGCATCAGTATCCATTTCCAGATGTTTCGTATAATGTATGTATCACCTGGTATGATCTAGTTTTTTCTTACCTACCCGTTAGTCGGGAAAATGCCTTTTCTAGGAAGATCGTCCTTTACAGCAACAATCCTTGCCCGACGGATTTCAGGACAAGAGTCCTTAAAGCCTAACGGTTGTGATGACCTTGAGCGCGTTAGATATTTCAAACAGAATATTCTCAACAGAACGTCAGTTGAACTTAATGCAGGTTTTCAATAAAAGGACGCCATTGTTGTATCCTGAGCGATGCAATTTTCTTACTTTACCTAAAATTCATTTTTTTTAAATTGTGTTAAGTTAGGAAAACGGAGAATGACAAGATTTAAAAAGCCAAATGAGTTAGGTAGCCCGGATTACAGACGGATCAGAAAGAAACGCAACTGACGAGAACATTCATTGTTTGTTACAGATAGTTTAACAAAGTTCCGATTTCCAGGTGTGAGTAATTAAAATTCCGTGTCCCAAATACGTTAACACGACAGGTAAAGCTTAACTTTTTTTCCGCTTTTTTTTTTGACTTTCATTCCTTTGTCTTTTATACTTCCTTCGACGTATTCTGCGTTTACTATTTATTTATTATTTATTTATATATTACTTTATTTATTTATCTATCCACCTATCTGTCTATCTATATACCTTCCTATCTCTCTGTCTTTTTTATCTATCATTGGCATATCGTGCTGTTCATAAATTGTTAGTGTCCGTTTATGACAAAAAAATTAAGTACGTAGTGCAGTTCCTGATTTTCAAATTTCAACGAAGATAAAGTTAATGTGTGTCTTTATAAGAATTTTACTACATTTTTTAGACATGAGTCACACAGAAATTGTTATACATCATTACATGTTACGGCATTACGTTACAAGTATCATACAATGCGTTGGTGAATATCTGCCTCATGGAAAATAAACTGTCATCATTTTATTAAACGTGTTGTGATGAACACTGAAAAATTTGAGAATGTAACTCATGAAATAAAGGCTACAATTGCTGGAAATAAAAGGATTTGGTAAACCAAACCGAAGAGCAATTTCCTGAATGCAGCACTCTCTCTCTCTCTCTCTCTCTCTCTCTCTGTGTGGTGTGTGTGTGTGTGTGTGTGGGCGAAAATGTATAACATGCAAGCGTTGGCCCTGATAAATTGAAGTATTTCAGTATTACATAAATTTACTAAAACAATAAAATTTTGCGTTGTGTAAGTACGTATCAATATCAAGATTAAAATCAATTTGCTTTTGTAACAAGAGAACAGAAACACTTTAACAAATAAACGCTTTCAAAATTTCACTTTCAGATACATCAAATCGTAATTGTTGCTTTAGCTGGCTCTAGAATTATAAGATACGATTATGTGAATTAATCTAGCTTGAACCAGTATACGTTCTTGAGCAATTTGAGATTTTCCACAAGGAATAGACAAGCAATTCATATAAGAGATGCGACAAAAGTCTTCTTTGGAAACTATTTTTGATTTTTATTTAAGGTGGTTTACAGTTTTAAGTCATTTCTCAGAGGTTTGTCGTAAGTTTTCATCTTTAGTAGGTAGGTCTGGTTCTTTCTACTCTGCAAGTGACCATATACTGATTGACTTATTGGTTGATTTATGGATATTTGGCACAAAGTTCAGTAGTGGGGCTCTACAAAACCATTCAGTATGGTATGATACAGTAGTGGGTTCCAAGTAACGGGGACAAGATCTTAGCGATATATCTCGAAAGTTTATATGAAATTGAACCAACCGTACTGATAATAGGCCGCATAGGGTTATTTTCTTTGTGCTTTTTTACTAATCCATACAGGTAATGTAGCGAAGGTGGTTTGACTGACAATTTGCCTAGTAGTTCTGTTTTATCTTTAAGGATATTTTTCACTGTGCAATTAAAGTTTTTTGTGACTTGATCAAGGGATTTTTGTTAGTTTTTTTGATAAATCACATCATCATCCAGTAGGGCTTGCATACGTGATATGTAGTCAGCTTTATCTAAAATTACTATACTATTTGACTTATCAACTTTTGTATGTGGATAGTATTGTCCTTTTTAAGATCGGTCAAACTTTTCTTATAGCGAGCAGGGAATGCTTAACATTGGCAGCTCCGTAAACAATACCTTTAATTATGTCAACATGATTTTGAGGAAGATCACAATATTTTTCAAATTTACTTAGGGATGACGCAATCATTAAAGCAGAAGGTCGACTCGTTATAAAGAAAGATAAACCATATCCAAGCGCACTCACATTTTCACTTGTTTACTTGATAGGTTTACAACACAATCTTGACGTGCACAATTAGTCCAATCACTGCTATCAATGAGATTTTTTAAGTTTTCTGTCGAGTTTCCTTTTCAGGGCAATAGCTCTCGTGAAAATAATTGCAATGCTGATGACACAGTTAACCCGGAATGGAAGCGACCTTTGCTTCAGTTGTAGAAACAGGAACAAATGATAAAAAGCTTTCAGTTGCTAACCAGCAAGGCTACATTAATTTTGTTCTTTATTTTCTGGAACAATGAACAACGTGCAATACCTTCCCAAACATTTGTCCCTTGAGCAGAACGTATTTAGCAACATTTCATGTTATGGGGAATGAATTAAACTGAGGAGATTTATTCTTTTGATATAACTAAAACCAAATATAAAGCAAATTTATATCTGCTCTTAGAACGTAACGGGCATCTTTTAAACAAAAATCTTAAGTGATCTATTATTTGAAATGCAAAATATATCAAAAAAAGGCAATCGTAAATAAATAGATATTTTCTAGATAAAAGGCGAATGGAGGACCTATGTTATACCATAAAAAAGCTCTCAATTAGACAGCCGTATGACTTAGAAGAGAGAGAGAGAGAGAGAGAGAGAGAGAGAGAAGAGAGAGAGGAGAGAGAGAGAGAGCAGGGCGAAATAGTAAGGAGATTAAAGTACCTGGGAATGAAAACTCCCTATAATCTTATAATCATAGCCTCAGGGTTCAAAGGTCTGTCACACACGTGTCAGTTGTTGTTTTGTAAAACTGGCAACAGGGCAAATCTTGCAACGCCTCGCCAGAGAGGTCTCGTCGAGGTGGCAAGACTATAGCTGTTTAAACTATTTCCATAACGTTAATCCCTTGTTTGTGGTTTTGTCTGAGACCTCTCGTTTACTGTAATTTCTTCACTGCTTTCAACACCGTCCTGTCACAATAGCAGATTGGGGTGGTTTAAGATTAAGATAGTAAAGTGACCGCTCACCTTCTAATGGCCCTAAGTCGCGGAAACTGAGGTTTGGCAGAGTGGCTAAAAAATATGCCACAATTATCTTCCATTTTAGAAAAACTTTCACTTGAGTAAGCTATGATAATCCATATTCATATCTGAATCAGATGTTTGTCAACAAGGGAATTCTTTATTCGCACTATCCTAAAGACTTAGAGCGTTATGGAATGTAGGAGAAATGAGTTTATTTGGTGTATTTTGCCCATTATGTATATATTTTATTTGGTAAATTTTGTCTTTTGAGTACATATTCTACACTTTTTATATTTAATTTTTTTTTACTCAGAACATTTTTCCCATTGCCATTTTGTGCAGGGGCCATTACTTAAAAAGGACACCAAGATCTTCGTAACCTCATTCTACAGGTCGAAAATGATACGAAAATTCATTAACGATAATCGATAAATTTCGACTTAGTTTGAACGTATCAGCAGATTTATAAAACTTGCTAGTTTTTTTTTTATTAATTGATCCTCTGATGTCACATTAAAAGATCCATGTTTTTTAACATGCGGTGAACAAGTAATATGAAAAAATGTTCTCATGCGATAATATACATTTTTTAAGGTACAGAAACCTTACCAAAGAAAAATCACAGTAGGAACAGTGCTCTTACCTTTGAACAAGTACTATTTAATAAAGATAAATTGTCCGTGTACTGTTATGGCGCTAATTTATTAAATGAAATAAAAATAAGAATTTTCATTTCTTGATTATTACTTGTTAAAGTTCCTTTCAAAAACTAACGATCAATTTAGTAAAAGAACATATCTGACTTATGGTAAGTTACAGATTAATCAACTGAATGAACTTATGTTTAACAGATTTATGAAACAGAATCATGAATTATGTAACAGAAAATACTTGCCCCGAAGGCATTCACAGATTAATCAACTGATAATTCTGGGGAGGCGCAAGATTAAGATTGAATAACTGTGATCTACACACACACACACACACACACACACACACACACACACACACACACACACATATATATATATAATATAATATATATATAATATATATATATATATATATATATATATATATATATATATATATATATATATATATATATATATATAGATATATATATATATATAATATTTATATAATATATAATTAATATATAAATATTATATTAATATAATATAATTAATATATATACTATATTATATATATTATATATATATATATATATATATATTAATATATATATATATAATATATATATATATCTTGAAAATATCCTTAAACCCCACCCCGTCTTTCAGTTTTTTTATATAAAGTTCTTCTCTCTCTCTCTCTCTCTCTCTCTCTAAATACATATATATGTATATATGTATATATGTATATCTGTATATATGTAGTACAAATAAGGCTCATTGGTATTCTTTTTAACAAATATAGAATTCTTTTTTTATTTTTTTATTTTACACATTGCGAAGGGGCATCATGTCTGCTTGACTGTACAGTACAGAGGTCCCACTATGAGAAGGAGTGACCCGAACTACTATAATCGCTTCCTCCACACCATCCCCTTAGCGTGAACAATTATTTGGCAGTACGTGAGGGAAGCATTGCCACCTTGTCTTAATTGATATTCTCTTATGCTGTTTTTATCAATAGTTAATTCCAATATTGCCATGAATTGTAATTCGATAGGAAAGTTTTCTTTTAAAGAATCACAAAGATTTCTAATCGCCGATTCGCTTGACGAATAAAGAACCTGTGGCCCGTGCATGTGGCATCGCTGCTTGCACGCTACGACAGCCTCTTGTGACAAAGTAGCTCACACGGGCCATAGTACAAAGTAAAAATTACAGACTGTAGTTCAAAATCAAGCTCTTTCAATTCTGTCCACGCATCGTCAGGTCACAAATAACACATTTCACAAGTAGAGTGAACAAAGTAAACAAAAGGTACAAGAACTACTGGATGGTTAATTGTCAAAGGTAGTAGGAGAAGGGATAATCCGGATAAATCCGTCACAAATTTGAAACAGCATACTCATTAAGAACTGTGAAAAGGGTAACCACAGAAAAATTTGTAAAAAAATAAATAAAACTAGATAAGTTCTTTTCTTATACTTATCAAACAACTTTTTCCAGTAATAAAAGCATAAACCGCCTAGGGATTAATTTCTGAATGCTACGAGTATCGACTTAATGAGACAAGTATCGATAACATTCCTTTTAACAGCTGTGTCCGTTGGCGACCGGGTTATCCCAGATTATCACTTTCCTTACGCTCCAGTGACAATGACCCATCTTTGTGTTCTCGTTCCTTTTGTCTTTCAAGTTAACCATCCTTGTAAGCTGTGTCATTTGTGTCATGAAACTGCCTAAATAAACGTGTAATTGTGTAGTACTGCATATATATATTAATATATAGATATATATATATATATATATATTATATATATATATATATATATATATATATATATCCATCTATTGGTAATGCAATTATGGTTGAAATCAATAATAATAATAATTTGATGATCAGTAGGCTTGTAAAATTAGAAATAGAGTATCTAGTTATATTTTATCAAGAAAATATATTGCTACTGACTGAGCCAGAAGAAAACTGACACTGAAATGATTTAACCATTCTATACAATAACCCGCCATGTTCTGATTATACATGCAATGATTATGTTTTCTACATTGCAACAAAATAAGTTATAAAGCCAATTTTGCCCAAACTTACCCCATGCATTATACCATTCGGTGCATGCTGCGTTGGTCCGTATGGATAAAAAGCAAATTTGCAGCTTATGACATAACTTTGTTAGTAACTAGCAACTTTTCTAGTAACTTATGCGTTGATTATAGGAGAGAGGGCGAACCTCTTGTTGTATGCTAAAAAAAATAATATCAAGTACTCTAATAGAAGATATTGGTGTTTATGATAAAAAACTTACTTCGTCAATGTCTACTGATATTTTATGAATTGTTATACCTTTGATCACATGCGCGAAAAGCTTAATATTAAAGTATAGAAACTGATTGTGATATAGATTTATATCATTATGGCTTTTATACTTCCTTTACCCTAATGTTCTTGAACTGAAATACCGAGAGTTGGGAAGCTTTAGAAAAGATGTGAGAGTAACAATATGGCACCTCAAGTATTGAGTATTATCCTGATTTTTTGCTGAGGTTAGAAAAAAAAAGTTTTGTTGTATTCTACAGACATCTTTAGGGATAATAGCGTTATGTTTTGGTGGTGGACAAACTTAGATGGTTACAAAAATAGTAAGAGCCTTTACCTTTTTGCGTTTTAACATAACTCTGTCTTCTCTTTAGTATTTATTCATCGTTCTTGTACTAATTCATCCTGCTCATCTGACGCGTTGTGACATTTTATAAAAATAAATAAATAAATCAGGTACAGAATTCTTCAAAAAGGCTGGATGCACTGAAATAAACTCGAAAGTTTAAATCAGAAGCAGAAAGTACTGAACGAATTACAACTGTCTGAAGTTGATGTTCCTGAAGGTGTGATTAGTTTTTTGCTAAATTTTCTGTGTTTTAGGACGAAAAACTCTAAATAAACTTATTGTAATGAATTAAAAGGAAAGAAACGATTATAAAATCGTGAAAAGAAAATTTATGAAACTAATCAATTTATGTCGAATGGATATCGAGAAGTTGTTTGTTTTCATTTTGTTAAATGAATCCACACAATCATACTTGAGATGAAACGGGTCTTGTATTTATCTATCTTACTGGATAGCTTTATGACCTCGGACCTTCCCTTGACTCAAGGCCCAGTGGGATCATCTTAACATAAAAAGTGAAAATTGAAAAATGCTTACCAGAAGATTAGCGTCCAAATGGGAACGGATTCTTAACAAATGACCGCAAATTGGGCCGCACCTGGGCACAGGGATCTCCACAGTCTTGATATTACCTATAGGCTGTGGGAATCTCTACTGGTGGGGGAACGCTGGGTACGGT
>NC_061110.1:106526503-106539003 GCF_015104395.2 Macrobrachium nipponense
ATATATCTTTAAGAATAAAAGTCACTGTCGTACAAACAAACATACACACAACCGATTAACATACAAATCATTCATTCATAAAAACCAAACACGAAGACTAAAAAACAATTAAGAGAAAAAAATAAAATTCATAAAAAAAGACAAATATTTTTGAAAAATGTCATAATTTGCTCTGCCTGAGCACCTTCACCTAAAAAGATCGCCAAGAGACTTATTGCCAGCAAACAATGCTCTACGTTTGTTTTCAAAATGAGGGCACTCCACCAAAATATGCACACAGTCAAATCCACATGACAAGTGGAACAGCGAGGAAAACCGGCCTATCCGCTCCACTCATCATTAGATACCCCGTGAGTATATTTAGTGTGGCCAATACGTAATCTAGCTAAAACTATCTCAGACCTTCTATCATCCGGCTATGAGGCCAAGGATGAACAGAAGGCCTAATCGACTTTTAATTTAGATTATTATCTAAAGTAGACCAGTGGGCCTGCCACTGGTCTCTACAATAAAATCGAATGGTACTTTTAAATCGGAAACAGGGACGCCCATGTTGGGAAATGTGCCTAAGCCTAGTTGCAGCCTTAGCAGCAGCGTCGGCTCGCTCATTCCCAACAATTCCAACATGGACGGAGCCCACAACAAAACCTACAGAAAATCCTCTTCTATTAATTAAAAGATAAAACCAATCTTGTACTTCTTGCACTAAAGGGTGGCAAGAGACTAGGCTTTTGAGAGAAGATAAAACACTCAAAGAGTCAGTAAAAATGGTAAAAACCTTGTTAGTACAAGACTATAAAAAACATATTTAGAGCAGTCAAAACTGCCAGCAGTTCAGCTGTAAAAACAGAGGATTTAGATGGAAGTTTCTTTTTAATTATATTATCACTAGTCACTACAGAGCAAACACCAACACCATCAGAACCCTTCGAGCATCAGTATATATATGATGAGAATCACCATGTTCAGAAGCATGATCCAAGAAACTTGCCCTCAACTGATCACCAGAACTGTTGCACCTGCTTTCCCTAATTGGGCAGATTTCTATGTGTGGTCCATTCCAAGGAGGAAACTTTGAGGGCGAAATTTCAGCTACTGCAGGGGTAGTAATCCCACCTCCCTGGCAGAGCTGGCTAGTCGAACTTCAAGCGGCTTTGGCAGTCTAGGTCTATTTGGGGCTCTGTCAGTTGGTTCTCTAACGTACTTATAGTTAGGGTTTAGCTTTGACGTAAGTATTCTTGATATGACTCTTAAGCCTAATTCCTCCTACGGATAAATAGTGGGGACAACCGGACTCAACATATAGGCTTTCTACTGGTGAAGTTCTATAGGCTCCCCGTACAAATACGTAAAGCCATATTATGGACAACATCTAATTTCTGCAGTGTTGTCTTGCACGCACAACCATAAACTTGGCAACCATAATCAATTTTTGCTTAGGCATAACACCTGGTACAAATCCTCAAAAGGGTAATTCGATCTGCCCCCAGTTACAATTAGATACAACTTTAAGAATATTAAGTCGAAGCTTCACGTTACATACAACTTCATTAACATGTTGAGTAAAAGTTAATTTTTTATCAAATGTAACACCTAGATACTTAATGCTATCTTCATAAGGTAAAATCGAATCTTTTAAAAACAACGTAGGGATCTCTTCCACTCTTCTTAATCGACAAAAATCGTATAGCTTTGGTTTTTTTCTGGTGAAAATTTGAACCCTTTAGCACTGGCCCATGATGTGAAGCATTAATAGCAGTCTGGATCATTTGACAAGCTTCAACAGCTGTGACTTACTACAGATTATTGCATAATCATCAGCAAAGGCCAGACCATGCACCCCGACAGGAACTTGTTCTAGTAGACCGTTGACAGCTACATTAAAGAGTGTTGGACTAAGAACGCTTCCCTGAGGTAACCCTTCTTCCTGAGGGTAAGCAGAAGAAATGAAAGAGCCCTCTTACTTTCAGGTAACGTTCTGACAAAAATCTTTCGACAATAGAATAAATTACCCACAACACCCCACTCTACAAGTTGCAAAATGGATACCCCCTCGCCAGGTAGTGTCGTAGGCTTTTTCTAGGTCAAAGACACTGCAACAGTTGGTTTTGCACACAACAAAAGCATTCTGTATCTCCCGAGTAAGGAACATCAAAGGGTCAGAATATCTTCTATTTTTCCTAAAGCCAAACTGCCGATTAGATAAAAGATTCTTTGAATCAAATACCACACAAGTCGAGCATTGACCATCCTCTCATAAATCTTGCTAACACAACTGGTTAGAGCAATTGGCCTATAGTTCTTAGGAGGAAGAATCTTTAAAAGGTTTTAAACAGGTACAATAATCGATATCTTCCAAGACTCTGGTGAAGTTCCTGAAAGCCAAAAACTGTTTAAAATGTCTAAAAGAAATTGTGTTTTACTTCTAGCCAGATTAAAAATCATTGTGAACAGTGTATCATCTTCCCCAGATGTTGGGGAAGATAACGAAATTGCATGATCTAATTCTTTCATGGTGAAGGGAGATAATACGACTCTGAATTAAAACTAACAGCAGGAACAACCGTGGTACCGTCCCTAATATCCCTGAATACAGGAGAGTAATGTAGGGAACTAGATATATTGGAGAAATGCCTACCAAAGGTTTCTGCAACTTCTCCAGAATCAGATATGAAGAAGCCATCAATTTTCAATATAGGGAAGGGAGGTGGAGAAAATTTCCCTTGCAGCTTCGGATTCTGTTCCAGACTAATGACATCGGCGAGTCATATTTTAATTCATTTATATCTGATAAACGATTCCCTCTTTGCCTGCTTAAATGTTTTCTTTTGCTAGCAAGAGCTCTTTTATAGATAATTTTATTTACCAAGCAAGGATATCTACGATATCTCTTGTAGCAAGTTCTTGTATCTTCGGCTCAAGGCGCATGCATCACACCACCAAGGTACTAGAGGACGACGAGGCTTACCAGAAGTTCGAGGAATAGACAGCATGGCACCACACAGCAATATACTGATTAAATACTCATAAGCGGATGTTGGGCTCTGAAAATCTTTTATATCTTGATCAACTTCAGTAGATTTTTTGAATAATCCCCAGTCAGCCTCCCCTACCTTCCATTTTGGTAAACATGGAGATGGAATATTTTTTCATAAACTTTAAGTGAATGGCCAATGATCACTGCATGATCATTCTGGTCTACTACCCACTGTAATCTACCTCAAAGACGAAGAGCAGATAGTGATGGTCAATGGCTGAATCAGTATTATGAAAAACATCATGTCTTGTAGGGGAACCATCATTCATTAAAGTGATGTCATTCAAGTCAAGCAGCTGTTCTATTATTAAACCCACCGGTCGCAGTTTGGCTCTCCCCAGAGGGTGTGCTTGGCATTAAAATCCCCCATCAGAATGAAGGTTTAGGAAGCTGGTCTATCAGTGTCGTAGGTCGTTTAATTCTAGATGGCGGGGATTACCCTGAGCATCCTGCAATCTACTTTCTAATGATGGATCAAGGTAGAGAGAGCAAATTGTGATCCATTTATATTAAAAAATTTGGACTGCACAAGCCTGCAACACAGTGTTCAATTGAACAACCCTGTGATTAACAGACTTGCGGACTATGATGCCTGTGCCTCCCTGAGCACGTACACCTATCATGGGTGAAGACCTGTGAAATGAATAATTAAAACCCACATTGGGTGTGTGCTCTCCCACTTTGTCTCTTGTAGACACATCGCATATAAATCATGCTCCCTAAACAGAACCCGAACTTGCTCTCTATTTGGTATAAGCCACGGATGTTCCACTGCATGAGAGCCATTATTTAGAGGAAGGGATCTTAAAATTCTCTACTAATTTAGGAATCTGTGTCCTGGTGAGAGATATCTTATCAGCTTTACCAGTACTACTTGATCTAGATCTAGGTGTTACAGATCTTTTTGACGAAGGGCCTTCACTTCCCTTTCAGTTTTGCTTTTTGTTTTTTTCTTTGATATCTGAATGACCGTGAATGAGGCGAAGAGGGAGAAAGGGACCTCTTCTGACGAATAAGGAGGGCCTCCATCTCCCGACCGTCATCTCCACGGTGCACTGTAATGTCAGGATCAGGTGAGGGCTCAATGTCTGGCAATGTCCCTAACACAGAGAAGTCGTCATCATACTGAGAATCTGGCTTGAACCCTAGAATCACAGGGTCCCCTGGCTTAACCAGGTCTCTCTGCAACATGGGAAACCCCACCAGGGGGGCATGGGAAGCCCCACCGAGGAGCCACGCGAGGCCCCACCAGGGGAGGCATGGAGGCCCCACCAGGGGAGGCATGGGAGGCCCCACCAGGGGAGGCACGGGAAGCCCCAACAGGGGGGCATGGGGTGCCCCACTAGAGGGGTGTGGAAAACCCCACCAGCAGGCACCGGGAGCCCCACCAGAAGGGGCACTAGAAGCAGCAGTATTCACTGTGTGCCTTCAAGGCATCCGAATAGGATTTCCTGCCAACAGCTTTTTGGCCTGTCCAACACTGATATGTTCAGCAATAGATCTTAGTAATGCCTCTTGTTCTTTTTTAATTCACTACATTTCTTATCACGGGCTCGATGTTCACCCTTGCAGTTTTATGCAAATTACCGGTCCAGAACATTCGTCGTGCTCAGGCTGGCCACATGATTCACAGAGTTTATTTCTGGTACAAACATTAGAGGAGTGTCCAAAACCAAAACATTTAAAGCACTGGAGCACTCTCGTCTATAAGGACGACTTTCATGATTTCACAGTCAAGAATCAATTTCAGATGGCAGGAAAGAATTTATAAAAGTTAAAATAAGCATTGATGAGCGGGGCACTTTAAAAACCTTCCAAACCAAGTCTGGACACATTTCCAAAATTTCCTCCTCATCCATTTCATGCAGATCTTCATTGAAGATAACACCCTTCGCGTAACTAAAATTATAATGAGGTTTACCTCTTTTACCATACCCTCAGGATCAAGCTTCAATTCAGGAGCATTATCGATTGAACATCTGTCTTGGTATGGACTAAAAAACTATTACGCCCAAAGCGAGTTACTTCTGGGCTCCCAACGTTGCCGATCTTCTGGCTTACCAACCTTTTCACCTTGAAGAGGTTGCCTCTCTCACCATGTGTGGTGATAATTAACCACTTAGCTGGGTCTGGTGATCTGGATATTTTACTTATTCTACTAGCATCTTTTATTTCATTTGGTGGTTTATAAATGTCAAGATACCTAGGGACCTCTTCTGTCCTCCACAAGTCCAACACTCATAGAATCCGACCTAAATTCTCTAAAACGCTCTGTGAGTTCTTGATTCATTGTTGAAATTATCCAGAATTCAAAAATAACCAAAATTTTTGCCAAGTTTATTTCCTTAATTCTTTGATGTTCCCAAATTTACAAAATTCATTAAATATGTGTCATAATTCCAGTCCAAAAGGGACTGGTTCACATGCAGAATGTTTGTAACAAGGAGCTCATTTGAAAAGGCTCCAAGTTACGATGGAGGAATTACCAGGTTTTTCCTTGTCCTTATCCTTGCTTAAGTCATCAACCGAAGGTCTAATTGATGTCGCCATAAGACGAAGGATTTATGATTCGTCCAGGTAGCCCCCCACCCACCATGGAGCCACATTTTAGAGGACAGTGTTATCCCATACAGGGCTGCCCTAGGGGTACCACCCAGATATACACCCCACCCTCAGTGCTTAAGGCGTCATGATGTCCGTCGAGATCAGACCCAGCACTAAGAGCAGGGTTTGACATATAAAACTTTCCCTCACTCGACCACGTTAGGTATCGAGTTTCTACGGGTGAGGTGGCATGCCAACATCCTCACCCTCCACCAAATCCAATGAATAAGTCCAAATCATGTCCAAATCAATCCAAAAGTCATCACATAAAATCTGTACCTTATAGGGGAGGAAGCAGAAGGATGAAAAGTTTTAGTAAAAGGAAAAAGAGCTGACTTATTTAGTTGGATCAACAGCTGGGCACCAATGCCAGCGAGAAAGTAGTTCCCACCAGGCATCAGGGCCCAGCTGCTGAACCCATAAGCCCCCCATCCTCGCAGGCTTCAGCATCTGGGGGGAACATCTGGAAATGGATACTGATGCCACAAGGGTCTCACCAGACCCTTTCCTTCTCCTGACCTGCTTCCACTTCGGGCTTCTTAATCCTTTAAATTGCCCCCCCACCCAACCTCACCGTCTCATTCCCGAACTGACCGTAATTCCAGGTCATGCTTCTCTTACTATTCTTCTTTACTTTTGCATACAGGCGTCGAAGAATGCGGAATTCCAACGTTAAACAAAAAGAAACTGTAATGTTTAGAACACAACAATGAAGCCCTTTAGTTCAACTCAAATTAAAAAAATTCAAACGGAGTACTGTGAGAATATTCACACAGATCTCTGACACGCTCAAAGGTCGCCATGGCCGCCAGGGACTGTAACGGTTGCAAAAGTCATGGCCAGGTAATTTAAACCTTTCCCTCAAGTCCCACGGGAATCGATTGCCGTTATAAAGGAGGTTATTTCCAAACAGAAACGTTTACCCAGTCAACGTGCTATGAAAGCCGATTATACGGATGAAACTGTGTGCTAACAAATTCAAATGGTTTCCTTTTCTTCAGTGATAAATGCAAACCTCATTGCCGTGCGTCTGGTATTTCCCCAAATATCTAAATGATCTTATATATGTGAATTTTTACCACATCAACGTGATTCTTACACATGCATTAAGCTACAATATATTTCAATGTCCAATTCTCTCTGTGGTGGAATTAATATATTTTTCATTATGTGTGTCCTGTCTCATCTGTCCTCCTGTAATATCTTTTTTTTCTTATATAGGCTTAAATAATATCTATTATATATAATATATATATATAATAATATCTATATATTAATATAATAATATATATATATAATATTAATTATAATATACTATACATATATAACATATATCCATATATACATATATACATATAATAATGTATTACCATATATCAAGAAACATATATACTTAATATAATAATACATATCTACATAATATACATATATAACATATTATCCATTATATACCTATTAATATATATAATAATAATTATTATATTATCCCTTTCAACTTTGAACTTTGTTACTTTTTTTACCTTCAAGTAGGCCATCTTCCTTTATGGAGTAGGCTACATAAGTAAATCTTACTAGAAGGTTTTTTTTTTACAGGTTTTATCCAGAGAAACAAATTAGAAAATTATTATTATAAATCTCCGAAAAAAAAAAAAATTTTTCAGCACTGGCTTTATAGTTTAGAGTCGAATGACTTATATGAGAGTACCATTATGAGTAAGTTTCAGGAAAAAAATAAAAAAAAATATAACGTTGTGTAATACAATATATCAATGAATAGCTTTTTAATTAATGCAATTCTATGTCTATATCTACATTACGTCATCGACTTCACAGGCCTACGAATATCAAATCAGCTTACTAAAAGCCTTGCACCATTATATAAAGGTTAAACTGTCTGAAGATTACTATTTCAATAAAATACTATACTATCAATGAAAGTCAGTAGTCACGTATGAAGACAGGCACTCAGCCATTGGAACTAACCTTATGGTACATTGGGTGAAATAATGCCATATGTTTGTTTAGACTAATTTGTGATTGACCGTACTTTCCGAAAAATTAGTTCATCTCATAATGATATTGATTCTAAGAAGTGAAAATAACGCTAGTTCAAACGTTTCAGGCAACATTCTCCCATTGTTCTTTACACTATTAAAAAATAAAATGTTACTCAAAAAAGGCAATATATATTTTTCCATACAACGTGTTTTCAATATTCAAAGAAGTCGAACACATCCACAAATTCCTTAAATATTTAAATACCCAACATACAATCATTAAATGTCAGAGATAATAACAAGTCTTCTACTTGAGTTCACAGAAAATCCCTACATAATGGACTGCAAAGTTTAGATTTTTTAAGTGTCACCCAGCTTTTTTTTTATTTATTCTTTTTTTTAAACAAAATCAATGGCATAAAGATCAAACTTCATTGAATTTCATAAAGAGATCCAGTATTTACGAAACTAGTTTTGTTCTAGTTCATTTTCAAACGCATTGTTTCAAAGTTTTTTAAATCATTTTTGATATAAAAAGTCACCGCACAAATCTCTATTTTCTGTGTGCTAACGACACTTGATAAATGGAACACTCATACATAGGAAATCATTGCTTGAAAAAATCAGATGTTACGAAATGTTCGGTTTTGTCATTACTGAAAAAAATATCAACTGACCCTTACCTATGCAAGAATGAATCCCTGCCTGCAGGCTTATCTTCTTTTGTACCAGTTCACTTGATCTCGTTGTAATATATATCAGGTTTACTGGTAGTTCAGTACACAATTCTGAACGCTATGGAAGTAGAATCAGAACACTTAGTAATTAGGGATCTCTCACCATAACACCTTAGATTCACACACAAACACTTCAAAATCCCGTATGAAACAATAGACACTGGACATTCTCATGACAGCTTTCTTTGAAATAAAGTAGTTGAACCAGATTTTAATGGTAACCTACTGGCTATATAGTGGTTCTTAAATAGCATTGCAGTTACTGGAAACGTAACAGGGTGATTGCCTAGTGTCCTTACCTTCTCTTTCTATTGTTTACCACCATTAGACCATTATAAAACTTCTTCAACTGCCTATTTGGATAAAACAAGTTTATTTAAACTGTTTTCCTTGGTTTTTGTTGAGAACATTATATTACTGTAAATATATGATGCTTGTCGTATGAAATTTCATCGGAATAACCGGTCAAAATAAAAATAATAATAATAATAATAATTAACATATTTTGAAACTTTGCACATACTCAGTTGCAACCGAGTACTTCCTATGTTACACAAGTTAAACGGAAACAATTATGAAAGCTGTTTCCAGTATCAATAAAAAGGAAAATAATAAATTGAACTATGACAAACGCTGCAAAAGTTCGGATCAAAAGACTCTTCCTTAAAGAATTTACAAAAGGAGAAGCTTCTTTCGTCTGAAGTGAAACGAGTGACGGATAAAACTAAGATACGAAAAAAAGGTGTTTTATTTTTCAGAAAATTTTGAAAAGGTTTCGATTTTTCTTATCAGAGATTTTTGGAATAATCTTATCTACTAACAACTAGACTATGCACGCTTTTGCAATCAATAAAGAATACTACGCAGTTTTAATCAGGTAACGTTTAAAGGTAATTAAATAAGTTATTTATTTAAAAAACAAACTTAAAATAATATCCTCACTTTAAGAATCAAATTACAATTTTTAAACGCAACAAATGTAATGAATCAGAAAGGATGAATATATTAAAGAATGTTTTTATTTTGCAAGTTACATGGAATCAATAAAATCGTCTGTAATAGTTTTTTAAGGAACAAATATCGTGGAAATGAAATATAATCAAATATTTTAATTTAACATAAATTCTGCAAAACTGCTAAATATGAAAAACGTTACTTAAGATTTTAAATATCAAATATGATGGTTCAATATAAGGATGATTACATTTTTAACGTATAGTGTGTGTGTGTGTGTGTTTGGAAATTTAGTGATGAGCAGAATATTTTTCTGACATTTTTTATACTCTTAAAGTTTTAACAGCCCTCTTTATCTGTCATAGGAGTTTTTTTCTGGTTTTAAATTATTTTTTTCTTAATTTTAAAACAAATGGTTATTAACATTTTATTACTATTAATTTTTCATTGAAGCTCTGTAAGAATTATTTCAAGCCTTTAGAATTTTTACAGTTTTAATATAGCTCTTAAAGTTTGGAAGGTTATGAACAAAGTAATTTTGTAGCTTCCTCCTTTTTACTTTGTGAATTTTCTATGCTTTATAAAAGGTACTATCAAATAAAGAGCTAATAAAGTTTATGCATTAATTTAGAGACATTCATTTTTTGTTTCCATCTCCTTCAAGTTGCCAAAGTTTGCTTTTATGAGCAGTTGCAGGCCACCAAGTTTAAGTGCATATAATCTCTCTCTCTCTCTCTCTCTCTCTCTCTCTCTCTCTCTCTCTCTCTCTCTTGTTGCATATCAAAAATGGCAAAGAATATAGTTCTCAAATTATATTAGCAATTTTTGGTGCCTGTTCTCAATGAATAGAGAAAATATTGTTCAATAACTTACACCACTCAATTTATCTTTTTCGAAGATTATATTTATCATATTCAAGTTATAGTGATAAGTTAATCATGTTAATTTATGTTGAACTACGCCCGATAAACTAATATATAAAGCATATATTCAAACTCACATTATTATATATAATATATATATATATATATATATATATATATATATTATATATATATATATAGTATATATATAGCCATTAATAACTAAGGTCATCGTAACACCACCTGTAGTGGCATTTCATGTTAACATTATTTTCCCATCTTCATAAATGTGAAATATATACGTAATATACATATATATATTATATGTATATGTATAATAAATATATATAAATAATTATTATATATATATATAATATATTCTTATATATTATATATATATATATATATATATATATATACATCTATATATTGATTTTTGTTCTTTATAAGCTTCGATCCTGCTCATTTTGTTGTTATGACATGAGTTGTCTCTACTCTGTCCTTTACAATATATTCCGGACTTTCGACGGGATTTTGTCACGTCGTTTGCACTGGAACGGGAGAGTTACCATAGCATTATTGGACTTACATGTGTTATTTTACTAATAATTAATATTTGAAGTATCGGTCTAATGTTAATGTAGTATTAACAGTTATTGTTATCCCTAATACGAGATATACTTTCATTATAAGTTGTAAATCAAATCGGGCAGTATAAAGAAATCCTGTGCTCTCTATTGTGGTATTATTAATCATTTATAGTTGGTTTTAAACGGGATCTAGTACAAGGTTTATAAGGATGCGATGCCGAAAGTATGATTCATACACCGTACCCAGCCCCGTTCCCCCCAGTAGAGATTCCCACAGCCAATGGGTATATCTAGACTGTAGAGATCCCTGTGCCCAGGTGCGGCCGCAATTTGCGGTCATTTGGTAAAGAATCTGGTCCCATTTGGATGCTAATCTTCTGGTAAACATTTTTTTCAATTTTCACTTTTATGCTAAGCTGATCCCACGAGGCCTTGAGTCATTAAAGGTCCGAGAAGTTAACACTATCCAGTAAGATGGATAAAAACAAAACCCTTCATCTAAAGTATGATTGTGTGGATTCATTTAACAAAATGAAAACAAACAACTTCTCGATATCCATTCGACATAAATTTATTAGTTTCATAAATTTGCTTCTCATGTTTTTTTATACGCGTTTCTTTCCTTTAATTTATTACAATAAATTTACTTGGAATTTTTCATCCTAAAATACAGAAAATTTAGCAAACTTATCCACCACTGTTCTTCCCTTATCAGTTATTAAACGTAACTCAAGAATGATTTTTATGGCTCTAATAAATATTAATTCTAAGAAATTAAAGAACTGTAGTTCAACTATTCAAGCGCCGTAGTTCCATTGTACTTGTCTTTGCGCGAAGAGTCATTAAAAACCAGTGAACTGGTCTTTGCTTTTGTCTTGTCCAGTCTTGATAGAATGAAAGAAATTAAGATAGATTGGACGTCAAAGTTGAAGAAAGTGACCATTTCCTGCTTTCTTATGCTTCTTGGAATCTTAATTTTGGCATAAAAAGTATTAATGCTTTCTTTGAATGGCTGCGTGATACATATGTTAACTGTATTTACGACATATCTGGACTTTTTTATGTTTTATTTTATGAGAGTTCAAAAGAATTCACCTTCAAATTGTTCTCCTAAAGGAAAGTAACATTTTTCGCTACTGACAATCCAGAACACACGGTGACTAGGTGTGTTTAACTTCCAGGAATTTTCATAATTAACGTTACAGATTTTGTAGAAACATATGTTTGGAAATTTGGGAAACTGATTGTAAGGTCCATTGGGTGTATATCACATTTTTAAACAGTGATTTTCAAACTCTTTCTTATATTCTTCAATATTATAATGAATTTTGTGACAGGTGGTTAAATGAAATTAGAAACCGATATAAATACTGATCCCCTTGCCTTATAAAGATAAGATGGTGACTGGCTGCTTGGTAGTTTAGTGTAGAAGATATCCATAGATTTTCATCTATGGATAACTATTAAAAATGATTGGGTGAAACGAATAATATTTTCGTCTGTTGAAATGTAGAAGTGGCTTAGATTTGAGAATATAAATACGTTAAATTTAAATTTACATCAAAAAGTGAATAATAGAGTTTTACGAAGGGACCGATTAAGCGAAGAACAGTGCCTGGATAAGGCTGTTTAAGGCGTACATTAGTTCTGGCTGGTAAGGAATGTTGCTTGGGCTTTAAAGACAATTTCCGATAACTTCTCGTATTCAGAGGTGTAAA
>NC_061110.1:106545007-106561201 GCF_015104395.2 Macrobrachium nipponense
CCCTACTTTATGCAATTAATTTTTCTTAATAATTCTAGGTTATAACACTTCCGTTGTTGATATTCTCATACTTTCGTAACATAATATTCTTATTTAGTCCTTAACAATATATTTCTGATTTATAATTGTCCATTATGCTGGAAGTGGATAGTCTATGAAAGGAATTAGCTGGTCTTTAACTTCGTTGGACTGATGATGCTGAAGAAAATACTAAGAGGAAAGGATTGATAATTTGGTGGACTTTACATTGCATTGCACGCAGATCCAAACACACACACACACACACACACACACACACACATATATATTATATATATTACAGAGGTTCCAACCTCGGTAATCTTAAAAGGGTTTGGTAGCGATGGGCGTGCATCAGGCACTGGCTGACGTCCGTTTCTCTCTCTCTCTCTCTCTCTCTCTCTCTCTCTCTCTCTCTCTCTCTATTACCTAAGGCAATTAAACGAGTCTCGTGAACTACAAAAATACATTTATTTATGAGCAAAGCATTAGCTAAATAACTCAGGTTCTTAACAAAATGATTAAATGAAAGATTGAACTCAAAATCCAAATAATTCAGATAACCCTGGGGAATTAACCAAATAACTAACATTAGTTTAGTCATAAAACTAGGCATAGTCACAGCAGTCTAGTAACACCACGGAACATCAGTTAAGTTCCCATTTCTAAATATGTCACCATATCAGTTCCCCTTTGTCTCACAACCACCTAAGAAGACAGGAGAACACATCCATAAGCAAAGATTAAAAAGGTGAAATAAAATAGAACATCTTTGAAACAATTATTCAAAATACAGTCAAGCCACACTTTTGGCTAAAGAATAAGTATGGTTACCCATTCAACTCAGATTTCACACACTTCACTAAAAATACTGTCAAAGGAGCCATCTTGGCCCTTTGCCGACTCTGTAGCGATCTCCCATTTTTGGCTACTTACCCTCTCATTATGTAGGGAAATAGCTCGCACGAACGCAAGACACTCCCAGATAAGTGTCGTCACTAACTTCGTCACAAGTTCATGACGTCATTATACAGATCATTGTACACGCCCAAGAAACAGCCTCAAACCAGATTCATAAAGCAAATCTGCATCCGCCCTGCAGAGAAACAGGACGTGGTCTGTTCTGCTTAGGCAGCGACTTTCGGCATCGCGCCACTCAAGGAAGATACATAAGCATTTCCAAAGCTGAGCTGTCTTGTCACTTAGGACCACTGTTTCCATGGAGAAGCTAAATTGATGATCTCTACATTCTAAAAATGTCACTGTACATCGGGTCCTCTCACTCAGGAAAAAAAGATACAAATCGCATTCACAACAGTGTCTCAATTATATTGTCAACTACTCCTTATTGCAGATGCTCGGCCTGAAAAAAAACCTAGCATCTGCCTAGCTATAGCTCATACAAAACAGCTTATATGTATAAAAAACATATTGGCTGGCTCAATAGACACAAAAGAATATAAAAATAACTGCACGACTTTGGCAGTACAATGTCTATCATATAAAATAAATTTGAATAGCCTGTATCCGGGCTATAATAACAGTTGACTGTAGAGACATTTTCTCATCTTGAATTTTCGACGCTCCCATGTGTGTGTGTGTGCATGTATGGTCTGCAGCTGCACAGACTCGTGAAACACGCTGTAGAAAGGCAAAACGTCTCCCAGTAGAAGATAACTGACAACTTCCATAGTCCAAAAGCGTTGTGAAACCTCGCAGACTCGTAGATTCTTTCGCATGTCGGCAACATACATCTCTGCAGTAGCTGAAGGACGTCTTGCTGGGGTAGGGGAATGATGTTTATGGTGTTTCAGTATGTCAGTCATGTCACTGGTCAATTAAAGAAGAATTAACCCTAGACATACATCTGTCAAATAATGACCTCAAAATCTAAGAAATACTAACTAAACGTTTTCCAATTAACACCACTAACATAACCACTGAACTAATTTCTAACTAAATCTTGTAAAGTAATTTCATAAGCTCACTAAATCATAAATCACTATTATAACCCCGAGTAAATATTAAATTCTACAATAATATAAAAAAAAGACTTGCCAACCCCATACATAAATTAGTACAAGCTACCCCAAACTAGCAAAGTGAGAAATCACAAAAACTCTACGGACTACTGTCCTTACATTTTAAACTCGCCATTACTCACAAGTATAAAAAAGAAAAATGAGCCCGAAAAAAAAGTAACAAAACCAGCCCCAAATTATCACTAAAAATGTTCTCTCAAGCTCTGATATTTCATTAACCCACAAAATCAGTAAGAACCCTTTTACTGTTTATATAATTAACCTCCATGAAATATAATGCCGAACATCCCTTCTATCAAACTCACATACCCCGATAAAGTACATCTCCTGTCTAAAATAGAAATGCTACGTAAAGCTTAACCCAATTACGACACCTCTCGTAGGAAAAAAAAATAAATAATAGCAACAAAGATAAGTGAACTTTCCCCAAAAATGCAGTATGCATTGTTACGGAATTTGCTACTGCAGCAATCTCATCGACCAGAAATGACCGGAAAAACAACCCCTTATATAGTACACCTCCATGGAATGCCATAATCAACATCTCCGAAAATAGTGCAAATCTCTGAGTAATCTACTTTAAAGGAAAAAATCAGCAACCAGACTCATCACAGCATTATCAGCAAAAATGCACCCGTGAACACCTCATGTGCTTCAAACCGCACTAAAGATTTGTCTAGTCAGACTTACAACCTCAGAAACCATTATTCTCCAAATATTGTATACTAACACCATATGTATAACCACATTTCACAAACTTATCTCCAGGATATCACCAAAGGTGCCCAAAAATTGTCTTTAAAGATATAACTCCCCCATGACATTACCCAAATTATATAAAACCACATTACCACCTATTTGGGATATAAACCACAGTATACCACAATTCAACAATTATATACTGCCAAAAATAATCATTGGTGAATATAAAAATACAACACCTCCATAAAACCACAATACAGTAATGCCACCCACCCCCCTAAGAGCCACAGAACCAAAAGGAACCACAATACCCCCCCTTTTTGGCTCGTAAAACCACAGATCACCACCAAAATTCATAACCACAAAAAAATCCACCACCAAAGATTATAGCCACAAAAGAAAAACTCAGCCCTCCCCCACCAAAAAAAAATCTTCAGTAATAATGTAAAAAAAACACCACCATATCACCATATTAATAACAATACCACTCAGACAATAAAAATATTCCCCTCCATTTTACCAACATCCACATGTGGAATAAAAACCAAGTGCCCAAAAAATATCATTACACCTCCAAGCAGGGTAATCAAAAATGAAACTCTGTCCCCGAAAAATGCACTCAAAGCATCTAGCTGATACACTTGAAAATATTACCACATATCTTCTCTCACGGTTTCCATTTGCTTGCACCAAAATAACTGCAAAAATAACTGAATCCAAAACAGCAGACTAAAACATAGCAATTTCCAAGAGCGCCTCAGTGGCGTCGTTGGTATGGTGTTGGCATCCCACCTCGGTGGTCGCGAGTTCGATTCTCGGCCATTCCATTGAGGAGTGAGAGATGTGTATTTCTGGTGATAGAAGTTCAATCTCGACGTGGTTCAGAAGTCACGTAAAGCCGTTGGTCCCGTTGCTGAATAACCACTAGTTCCATGCAACGTAAAAACACCATACAAACAAACATAGCAGTTACCACCATAGGCCTAAACTCTGGAGCATCTCCAAAAAAAACAAAATACCACATGGCCAAAATATTATATCTCTAATTCTCCTCATAATCAGACTAAAAACTGTGCCAGTAAAATAACCTCGAAAAGCCTCTCTAAGGAGCTCAATGTTACAGACAAAAACTGTAAACTCTCTGTTTAGCATAACTGCTGAGAAGGGCAAAAACTTGGCAAAAAAAAATTGCCAAAGAATTCTAGAAAAAATCATCAGTGTGCCATAGCTCATTACACAAAACTACAAATCTGAAGTGTCTAAGCAAAAGCTTCCCCATATTCACTTCGGCACGGGCCACCAGAAACTTAATCAAGTTTCCTATCTCTGGCAAATTTGCCACAAACACAACATGGGTATTGTGCATGAGGCCAACAATTTCCGGAACATAAATATCCAGAAAAAATGTAGTGCCATTATGTACACATTTAAAAATGCAAAAATTCTCCCCTAAATCTCTTTGCAGCATCAAACGGCTTAAATTATAAACGCATTCCCGAACGATGATTCCAAATCACGAACTGAGATATTGAAAAATCTGCACAAACTGTTCTGAGAGAAAAATAAATTCAAATTCGCTCGTGATAAAAAAAAAAACTTGCGTCAGCGATGGCTAACGTCCGAAAGGGGAAAAGAAAAGCCAATGGCACTCTTGACTGTTCCCGTGACACCTGTAACATCTGTGACTCATGTAGACTTCAAGCAACTGTCAACTAAACCCATAAAAAAAGGAAAACTCTAGGGCTATCACAGAAAACCGAAAAAAAAAAAAAAAAAAAGTCAAGAGAAGACCGGTAGGTTTCCTCACTTCCCTCAATTTGACTTTTACCATAGTCTCTGAACAGGGCATTAACACAATATCCTCTGATAAAACACCTTTATATTTATGGTTAGTACCTCCCCTTTCCACAATAACATCACCATCTTTAGTTCTCCCTACATCTACCCCATTGTTAGTATTAGTATGACCAATAATAGTACCAGTATCACAAGTATCACCATCCATAATATCATCACCAAAATTGTTTCCACCGTGAACTCCATTAGAATCCCCGTAATAATTCCCTGTATCACCAGTATGGGCTTTAATATTACCACTCCCCTGTATCATCACCATTGGCATCACCAAGCACATCCCCTTTTCAAATAATCTCCATATCCCCAGTTCTAATCACGTCCTCTACCGTTGCATAAACAATAGGCCTGGGCTCTGGGCTCTGGGCATCACCCACGAAGTCACAATGGCACATACTAATCACCTGCACTCTTTTTGTTGACCAGGCTTCCAAAAATTTCACTGATCTCTTTGCCCTCTAGGAAACATCATGGGTGCGATCAAAATCTGATTCCGAAGTCATAAAAAATCTCTAAAACAGTTTAAGGCATTCTCCAAAGCGTAAGGAAAACTTGCCCCATATTCATTTCATATTCATTTTCTCTTCACGCAAAAGAAAGAACAAAAATCGTTCTAAAAGAAACCCCACGGGCATATCACATCATCTCTCAGTGGCTAAAAGCTGAATTCTCATTTCAAGGACATGGCATTGAACTTTGTTTTCAAAGTCAAACGGAGGAGACAAGAGAGAAGAAAAAAAATTAAGAATTCACTCACCCTCTTAACCTCGGTGCAAAGAAAAAAAATTCACCCTCCCTCAGACTCTACCCCATGGATTACACGAGCCTCCCTTTGCTGGTTATTCAGCAAAAAAAAAAAAAAAAATGGCAAGTGCGTTTGCATGAGAGAGCGCTGTCTCCAAGTCCTAATAAAAGCAATATAAGCACCTTGAGAACTGAGCCCCATGTATGAAAACTTAATATGCATACGTATGTATTATAAAAAAGAAAAAAAGTGCGTCGCCTTTAAACATGCGCTAAGACCAAAAAATTTATCACGTTCTGCTTCTATGGGAAAAAATATGATGATCTGAATTGTTTCTTTTACTGCAAAATTGATTCACACACAAAGTTAGAAAGAGGAAAAAAAACAAGGGCATAAAAAAATGTAACACTCACGCCATCAATGAAAGAACCCTATATTGCCAATTTTCGCGCATGTAAAAACACACTAATGCACACATACTTGCGTGTGTAATCACGATCCAATACTCGAGCAGCGAGCACCATAATAAACACACGCACTCACATACATCGACTGAGTGACACATTGGTTGAAGGTGTCTCACGGTGAAAAAATGCTGACCCTAATCAAATTTCATCTCCTCAGTACCAAAACAACGTCTCCCTAATTCCTATCATCTGTCACCTAGCATTTGAAATCCTAACTCATTTTTACAACCAATCTCTCTCAAAACAATCTCTTTAAGCTGCTATTAATTTCACAAAAGGTGTAAGAACGGTCCCTACACCACTTGCCATCACATCTATTACCGAGGTTCCAACCTCGGTAATCTTAAAAGGTTTTGGTAGGGATGGGCATGCAGCAGGCACTGGCTGGATTCCGTTTTCTCTCTATCTCTCTCTCTAACTCCTCTCTCTCTCTCCAACACCTCTCTTTCTCTCTCCCTCTCTATCTATTATTTATTCAAGAGCAAAGCATTAGCTAAATAACTCAGGTTCTTAATCGGATAGGCTCCACTTTGGAGGAGTGCTGATCGTAAAAATATTTGCCAAAAATTAAATCAGCCTCGTGAACTACAAAAATACATTTATTCAAGAGCAAAGCATTAGCTAAATAACTCAGGTTCTTAATCGGATAGGCTCCACTTTGGAGGAGTGCTGATCGTAAAAATATTTGCCAAAAATACACTAATCAAGACAGGCTAATGAATTTATCAGGCATTATTAGCACTATAATAACGCATATTCTCTGTGAGTTTTATCATCCTACAGGGAAAATAATTGATTTTATGAAAAAAAAAATGGGAAATTCAGGGCCCCTTGTACTGAAGGTTATTTGGTGATCGGTGAGAAACTACAGTCTTGAATAGAAATTCGGTCTGACAGAATGTTGGTATATCCCCCTGGAACATGCACATAAATCATTATCAAAATAGAACAGTAAATAAGCACGTAACAACAACAAAAAAGAGAGCAACAACTGAAGCGAAAGCGCAGCCGATAAATATGGAAATCGCAAATATATTATATTTATAGTATATCTCTCTAAATTGGTCGATGTCGTTTTCTACGTTTCCTACGAGTAGTTTCATCTCAGAAAACCATTTTAGGGGTATCTAAACTAATTTTTCAAGTTTCTTGTCCTCAGAAAAAATCGCTTTTTCGCTTTTTCTCTAGTTTGGTTTTTTCGGGAAAGGGGGGGGGGTTATTTATTTGATTGTCCTAAATAATATAATTTTTAGATGTTTTAGGCTATAAAGTGACATAACTACAAACTCTCAGAAGGTTTTGTCCCTAAATCGAGGTTTGAATTTTTTCTGAATATTTCTTCCTAGCTATAGTCTTATTTTTCGGCGGGGCTTTCGCTGAACTTACCTGAAGTTGTTGCTCTTTTTTTTTAGTTACGTGCTTACTTACTGTTCTATTTTGATAATACTTTATGTGCATGTTCCAGGGGGATATACCAACATTCTGTCAGACCTAATTTCTATTCAAGACTGTAGTTTCTCACCGATCACCAAATAACCTTCAGTACAAGGGGCCCTGAATTTCACATTTTTTTTCATAAAATCATTTATTTTCCCTGTAGGATGATAAAACTCACAGAGAATATGCGTTATTATAGTGCAAATAATGCCTGATAAATTCATTAGCCTGTCTTGATTAGTGTATTTTTGGCAAATGTTTTTACGATCGGCACCCCTACAGACTGGTGCAAAGTGGAGACTACCCTTAAACGAAAGATTGAACTCAAAATCTAAATAATTCAGATAACCCTGGGGAATTAACCAAATAACTAACATTAGTTTAGTCATAAAACTAGGCATAGCCACAGCAGTCTAGTAACACCACGGAATATCAGTTAAGTTCCCATTTCTAAATAAGTCACCATATCAGTTCCCCTTTGTCTCAGAACCACCTAAGAAGACAGGAGAACACATCCATAAGCAAAGATTAAAAAGCAAAATTAAAAGGTCAAATAGAATAGAACATCTTTGAAACAAATATTCAAAATACAGTCAAGCCACACTTTTGGCTAAAGAATAAGTATGCTTACCCATTCAACACAGATTTCACACACTTCACCAAAAATACTGTCAAAGGAGCCATGTTGGCCCTTAGCCGACTCTGTAGCGATCTCCCATTTTGGCTAACTTACCCTCTCATTATGTAGGGAAATAGCTCGCACGAACGCAAGACACTCCCAGATATGTGTTGTCACTAACTTCGTCACAAGTTCATGACGTCATTATACAGATCATTGTACACGCCCAAGAAACAGTCTCAAACCAGATTCATAAAGCAAATCTGCATCCGCCCATGCAGAGAAACAGGACGTGGTCTGTTCTGTTTAGGCAGCGACTTTCGGCATTGCACCACTCAAGGAAGATATGTCAGCATTTCCAAAGCTGAGCTGTCTTGTCACTCAAGACCACTGTTTCCATGAAGAAGCTAAATTGATGATCTCTACATTCTAAAAATGTCACTGCCCATCGCGTCCTCTCACTCAGAAAGAAAAGATACAAATTGCATTCACAACGGTGTCTTAATTATATTGTCATTACTCCTTATTGCATATATATTATATATATATCTATCTAGAATCTATATAATGATATATAGATAAGTTATATGAATATATCAGTTATATTATAATATGTATAGATATATATATATATATATTATATATATATAGAGAGTACGTATTTATATATATATATATATTAATATGATATAATAGATTATATATATTATAGATATAATTCGATATCAGATATAGATTATCATATAGATATCTTATTATATATATAATATACTAGATTATATATATAGATATCATATATACATATATATCATGATATATATCTATAATATATCTACTATCTATTATCTCAATATCTATATTATATATATATATATTATATTATTATAGATATATATATATATATATTATATATATAATATATAAGTATATACTATATTAATATATATATATATTATATATAGAATAGTTATATATATATATATTTATATGCTAATATATATTATACGTATATATATAGAAGATATTATATCTATATATATATATATATATAAGTAATAAGTATATATCTATACAATATATATTAAACCATACATACCATATATACATCATATCAATACACAAATTCTGCATTTGTATTATTTAACAGGGGCCCAAAATACTGAATGACCTACATGTTGTTTCAGAGAATTAAACAAGTTTGAAAAATCCTGGCTGTCTAAGGAAGGTATATGCTTTAATGTCTCTTCTTCTGTCTCTAGAAGACAAGAACATGTTTAAATAAAACAAAAGTCAAAAAGAGTCATTACCTTCGGAAGACATAGTAAATATTCATTCATGGATTACTCCTCATAACATCGGGCTGTTTGCCGTAATACCCACTTTTGTAAATACTAGCAATTAGACAGTTGCTCTTTACTCTTGTTTATGTACTTATATAAGACTAATACACTATAACAGTAATGTATTTTTTATCTTTTATGTTACCATGATCATGTCTTGAAAAACAGACGAGATCTCAGGGTCTTCGAAATTTCCTGTCACCTTTTCTGAGAGTACTTCTTTATATGTCACTAAATGCGTTTACGGATGCACTCAAATACTTTTTTTTGGGGGGGGCGGCCGGCATTCGGGCTATATAATACTGCTGTTATCTAAGGTCTTATCTCATATTAAACTCCAAAAATTAAATGAAGATGATTGAATTTCACAATGATGAGGGATCTTTCAATAAAAATATATTCGAAATATGAATAATTATTTACTGGCATGATAGATATTAATTTCTAGTTGCTGCTTCCCCTCTATGTGTAGTATATTATTTTCTGACTCACATATTTATCCGTGGAATGTGGTAATATTAACTAAAGAAGAGAAATACCGAAGAGTCACACTGACACTCGAACACACGTGCTTAGGCACACAAATGCATACATACATACATATATCATACTTATAAACACAGGAAAACTAGGTTGTTTATAAAGGTGATCTCTCCCACTTGAAGAGTTCTCGATTATCTATAATTGAATCCCTGGGCAAAATTTGGTGCTTTTCAATAAATGGCGTATCTACCGAACCGCGTTTGCTACTTATTCTAGAAATAATTTTAAAAGACTATTGAGATTATTTTACAGAAACTTAGTTAAACAAGTGCGAATTCAAAAGACGGATAAACTGTTCACTTTTCTTTATTCGTGTATTCGTATTCAATACGCAGGAATTAACTTTAAGTCAGTTGGACGTTTGCTTTACGAAATATATTGTTTATACAGAGCATAGGACTAAGTGTCTTACTTACCTGATAACTTGACGCGACGTAAAAGGCTTTTGTACTTCTCAGTTAGAAGATGCATTCCTTCAATTATGCCCAACTTGCATCCAATGTTCGGCGGGCGACGCCACTTACCCTAAGGAGAGAAAGACACATTTTAAATAAATTATATTCGTAGGATATATATATATATATATATATATATATATATATATATATATATATATATATAATATATATGCTATATATATATATATATATATATATATATATATATTAATATATATATATATAATATATATATATATATATATATATATATATATATAATGTGTGTGAGGAAGCGTGAATAATTACGGTTTAAATATAATTGCTGTAAATCAAGCCGTCTTAATGATGTACATAAATGTAAATAGTTAAGTTTGTTGTTTTTATTTCCTATAATATCGAGTTCTTATCACTTCCTCTTTCTCTCTCGTTCTGTATGAATGCGAATAAAAGACAAAAAAATATGAACCGCCGTCATTCCTATTGTTCAAAACCAGAATATTTTTCTTCCCAAGAGCACAAGCGTTTTGCAGCGCTGAAAAAAAAATGTAATGCAGAATGCATTGCATCCAATTATTTCCTTTCGACTGACGGTTAAGGAAATGAAAGAGAAATTCATGACCTTGACTTGTAACTATTCGTATATATGAAACTTTTATCTTTGTGTATTGCTCTCATCGAATTGTCCCTCAGCCTTTCCTCTTCAGTTTAATTAAACAATAGAGGATGGTTGTGTTCTCCCTCAAGTATTTCTCTATGTTCTTCCATTACTGAATTCAACCGCTCTTTGATTCCCTCTCGGAAGAAATCGTAAAATTTTCAGATGTCATCATTCTTAGGAAATCAGGTTTGTTGCGTACATTTCAACATCAGTTTGTGTTATACTTGAGTATTATAAAGTCATGTTTTTTTAATATAATACTGCCTAACAAATAAGTTCAATTTTCTCATGTTTATCTTAATCCTCTACCATACTTTTTCATTGAATTTTCGTTTCCTTAATTTTTGTTGTACCTATCCTCATTTCTCCATCTCTTTCAAGATCTTTATTAGGTATAAATTCCTGATATAAAATTAACCCTCATTTTTTTTTTATATTTATTACCATCCTACTTATGGTTGAAGGTTCGAATAAGCTTTTCTTACATTCTTTCTAGTCTCTTACTACACTGAAGTTCGATCAGTTAATTATTGCACCCTTTCCGTTATTTTAGTTATTCTTTATCTAAAAAAACTATATATAAATTATGTTATGCATTGGAATCTCACGTACATCTTACAGGGCATGAAATCAGATTACTTGTAATCACTCATTTCTTTCTTATCCTATGTTCATGATGATATCTTCCGGTGATAACCATAAATACTTCTAAAGCTTATTTGTCTTTGACTATCTGAACATATTTAGCTAAATATAATACTGAAATCGAACGCTCCCATTATTCGCTCTTTGGATTTCATGTCAATAGCCCCTGTGTGCGTGTTCCATGTGAATAGGTTTCATCTACTGAAATAATAATAATAATAATAATTTATTTTGAAGCTCTCTGCTTTATGATATAATGTTCACTAACATTAACAAGCTTTACCAATTTACTTTATCCTTATAAAAAAATTATTGCTCGTACTCATATAGAGTTTAAATTCATGTTTCCAAAAATAGTCTGCAAAAATGAAAAACGCATTTGCTCTGAAACTGCTTTTTGAAAAACTGTGGAAAGGTATGATGCAAAACTCATTTTGCAATTCAGTTTTCATTCACAATATTACTAGTTATGCCAGCATATAAACCGGGTTACTTTGATATTTTCGATTAGTTTTTCTTCTGTATTAATGTTTATAACATTTATGAACGAAAGTAAAAAATAGAACAAAGTATGAGATAGAGAGAGAGAGAGAGAGAGAGAGAGAGAGAGAGAGAGAGAGAGAGAGAGAGAGAGAGAGAGAATTATAAATTATGATCATTTCATCATATATGAACCAAAAATCACTTCAAATCAAGTTTTTACTCTTGAACCATTAAAAGGGTTCTTTGGAATAAATCATGTATACTGGTTTAAAAAATAAAAAATAATACCTAATGCTTATGAATTACAAAAGCCATATAGAATTTAGAATATTTATCGAAAATATTAGCAAATGAGTTGAAAAATTATACAGATATTGGATGACTATTGACTAATATTATTTATTATAGCATTCATTTTCCCTAATCTGCTTTTGATAAACTGGACTGAGTATAAAATTTCGAGTAGGAAACATCAGATTAGAATATGGAATTAAGGCCAAAACCCGAGCACTGCGACCTAGGAGGTCATTCAGCGCTGAAAGGTCAAATGACAGTAAACAGGATTGAAAGGTGTAACAGGAGGAAAACCTAGCAGTTGCACTGAAAGACAAGAGTTAGAGAGGGTGGAAAGTCAGATGAAAGAAAGAATATAAAAGGAGGTACATTAAAAGGGATGAAAGGAGTTGGAGCTACGGGCCGGAGAGTCACTGCAAAGAACCTAAAGTAATGCCCACAGTGCACCGAATGTGGTGCACTGATGGTACTGTCCCCCCGCCGCCTACGGGCGAATGCTGTTACTGTTTTGCATGAATGTTTTCACATCCAAGGACTGAGATTATTTTTTAATTTGTTTTACTCTAACAACAATACGAGTAAAGCGGACTGATCAAAATCACAAAAAAAAAAAAACCTTATGCTATCCTTCATTCGAAAACGTAATCATTGTAACTCGTGTTGCAGTATTGCGTATTGCAAATCCAGATTGCTAGTTAGTTTCCCTCTATGTATTTCGAGCTTTCGTTACGAAATCGCCAATAGCTTTGTTTTGATGGGCGCTGGAGGTCAGTTATTTTGGTTGGAGATGTTGCTGACTGTGGTCGTTTAATCAATTGGTCAGTTATGGTATATTTTCCATTTTAGAGTTGTAAAAAGTGTGTGTTTGTGTGTGTGTTTTTTTTTTAAGAAAAACAACACCTGAGTGTATTTTGTTGGATGTTTAAATATATAAGGTGAAAGATGCAAGCTACTAAAACTCTCTTACCCATTCCTCAAAGTCACGGGTCAACAGTATTGAAAATGTAACAGAAAAATCACCAAAATGAATGAGCTTCCAGTAAATAACTACTGAATAAGTCAATATACTCTTCTATATTATTTTTAGCTTAGTGTTATTAATCACACCGGAAAATCATTTCCTCATCCTCACTGGATATCAATAAGAGCTGATTTTACTTCACACCAGACAACTTTCAATATTTTTTTAGACGTCAGAAATAAGCAGTAAAAAAGTAAAAGAATACTGGTGATGAAAAACAATCTCCTCAAAACTATATCTTCTATTTAGAAGCGAATACGAAAATAGGAAACCAAAACACCAGGGTTGAAAATAGCTGAATATCAGCAAAAACAGTCTCATTTTGACATGAAGAATATTTGTATCATTGTTTGGGATTCGATACAGCATTATAGAGCAATAAAAAGAGGACGAGAGAGAGAGAGAGAGAGAGAGAGAGAGAGAGAGAGAGAGAGAGAGAGAGAGAGAGACTATTTTATCAATAATACGCATAACACTTATTCGGTTACGCAATTGAACACATGTGAATAGGAATAGTTATTTGTATTTTTTATGTGACAAAGGAATAGATATAAATATATGTATATAATATATATATATATATATATATATATATATATATATATATATATATATATATATATATATATATATATATATATATATATATATATATATATATATATATATATATATATATATATATATATATATATATATATATATATATATATATATATATATATATATATATATATATATATATATATATAACATATATATATATATATATGGTATATATATATATATATATATATATATATATATATATATATATATATATATATATATAGATATATTGTTATGAACATTACTCACAACTATTTTAAAAGTATAAGTGGCAAGAACAGGCTCTTTTCTCTTAACGATCAGTGCCACAAAGGTTAGAATTTAAAGCCAAGGGGCAAGATCTCCAGACAGTGAAAAACACCAAATAACACTCAAAGAGGATTAACGAAAATATAAACCAAAACTTTAGTATTTATTATAAATAAATCTTAAATTAAACCCACATAAAAAAAAACTGATTAGGGTTTACAAAATATTTTACCTAAAAATATCCTCATTCACACGATAGAACAAGAGACAGTAATTAGGAGGAGGAAGGAAAACAGCCTATTTCTAGAAAGCCCTGAAAATATTCTTTTGGAGAAGATTATGAAAGAGGGAAAGAACCTTAATCCTAGATCATATAATTACTCAAAAAAAAAAAATTTACATACATAATTATACAAATAACTTATCACAGATCACTTGATCTGACATCAAAGGTGGTTACACGCAGGGACTATATAGTCGATAACACCACTAATGAATGCACACACGGCTGTCTATCAACTGCTCCGGAATCACGAAGGGGGTCTGCAGCCGGGAGATACACTGACCCGCGTCAGGAACGCCAATAAAGAAGATATTCAGTTTATATCCTTACCAGCTAGCTGAACAGATTCAGGCCTTTTCACGACTCCAGAGGTTTCAGGACGAAAGCAGGACAAGGGACAAGACTCTTAAGATGCTTTCCCAGGGGCAGCAGGCAGGTCCAGAGATGAAGGGACGTAGATATAGTAACTTCTGCAGCACACAAGAAGGGCGCCCGAACAGAGCACAGGAAACGTTTCTCAAACAAGGCTGCAGCTTCCACAGCGACTTTAGTAATTATGAGGCGGAATACCGTCAACGCCCTCCATAATACAGGTGAAAAGGGGGGTCCTCAAACGTATCAAGGCCAAGAGACTCTCCAAATCTTAAAAACGTCCAGCAGGGATCAGGTCAGGAAACCTCCAAGATAAGGAGCCGAAAGCATACTCCTTTTCATCCTCAGCCAACGGTCCCCACCAAAAGTGAGGCAACGACCCGCAAATCACCAAACAAGCATCCGGCCGAATAAATACATGAAAAGAGAAAAAAAAACAACTCTCATGGGCGAGGCCACTTAAATAATAACAACCTTCGGTGGGAGCGAGAAAAACCTTAACCAGTCTTTTTTTTTGTGGCAATAAAAAAAATTAAATTGAAAGTAACTAAATGAAATTGACTTTACAGGCCACGAATGAAAATTAAGCATATTATTACAATATATATATATATATATATATATATATATATATATATATATATATATTATATATATATATATATATTATATATGAATAACTTGATCACGAAGTATATAAAACGTGATGCTATGTATACATATAGGTTTTTGCCACGAAGGAAAAAAAATGAAAAGCGAGATAGCCAAGCACTTTCGGTCCAGTTCGACCCTTTACTCAGGCACAATTGATCTTACAGAGGAAAAACATAGTTAAGGTAGGCTTAATATCCAAACTGACACTACAAGATTAGCAGTAAGGTCGATTTCACACTACAAAAACGAGGAAACGCCTGAGGGCAGCCACATCTTGGAGGATACACACACGGTCAATAGACGATTCGTCCATTAACAATACATTTTGAAAAAAAGGGAGGCATATACAACTTATTATCATGAAATTTACAAAAATGTTCTCCAAAAAATTATCATTGAAAAGACGAGAGAGAGAAAAAAATATATATAAATATATCGAGCAAGAGAGAGAGAGGGAGAGAGAATATCGAGCAAGATGAGAGAGAGAGAGAGAGAGAAATAATAACTATATACATGTGGGACTAATTTATTAGTAGTTCATTTATTTTAAGGTCCTTCATAAACATTTTACAAATATACGGGTCCAAATGGTACATTCCCGGACTAAGATTTAGGTTGTTTTTATTAGTGATTTGTATAATTGCTGATTCCAATAAATTTCTTGAAACATAATCATTAGATCTAGCAATTACAGAGGTATCACCCCAATTAATACAATG
>NC_061110.1:106566701-106571701 GCF_015104395.2 Macrobrachium nipponense
TAATCAAAGGATCATATAAATAGAACATCTCTGAAATAAATATTCAAATACATTCCAAAATAAATATGCTTACCCATGCAACACAGTATGCACTATCACTTAACAACAAAGACACTCTTCGAAGAAGCCATCCTGGCTCCTCGCCTCTCTTGCATAGATCTCCCCCTCATTGTTACTTAATACTTTCATATGTAGGGGGGAAAAGCTCGCACGAACACACGAACTCACACCCACTGTCCACACCCATGAACTGCTTGTAACCAGTTTCAAAGTCACCTTTGCGATCGCCCGTAGCAACAGGACATGCACTGATTAACTAAGACAGTAATTTTGATCACACCACCCCAACGAAGATACTTCATCATTCCCAAAGCTTGTCACTTGAACCACTGTCCCTAAATGATGACTCCTCATTCTAAGAAATGTCACAGCAAGCATATCACATTATATATTATTAATCATATCTTAGCAAATTCCCTCTTTATGTAACAAACACACACACACACACACACATATATATATATAATATATATATATATATATATATATGGTTTATATATATAATATATATATATATATATATATCTATATATATATATATATATATATATGTATATACATATATATATATATATATATATATATATATATGTATATATATATATATATATATATATATGTATATCTATATATATATATATAGTATATCAATATATATATATATCTATATATTATATATATATATATATATGTTATATATATATCTATGTATATATATATATATAAATATATATAGATATATATATATATATATATATATATAATATATATATCTATGATATAATATATTATCTATATATATATATATATCTATATATATCGTTATCATTACTTTTCAGTAGCACGTGTTAATGTTTATAAGAATCATTTACATTGTAGAAATTAGCAGTATCTGTCTGTCTTTGTACCGAGATTAACTACAATTCCATGACTATTCTTTTTTGCTTCTATTTTCAGCATAAAGACCAGCCGCATTCTCCTTTACCTAACGTATCTCTCTCTCTCTCTCTCTCTCTCTCTCTCTCTCCTCTCTCTCTCTCTCTCTACCTTCCTCATGAAAAAATACACTGAGCATATTTTTCTAATTTGCCAGATATTGGAAGCACTATCACTGCGTTAGAATCATAAAGCTGTTTTCAAAAGGTCGCAGAAGACAAGAGAAAACTCTCTCATTTATTTTCAAGCGAATTTTTCGAAAGCAAATGTGAATTGTTAAATCGGTTTACTGTTTGACGGCGACGGTAATCAAATAGTCTCTCTTTTTAGATAATATCGTCCCTAAATGCTCGAAAATTTCATAGCAAGACCCCATCGACACAATCTTCTCATCTAAATTTATCTTGCGTGTAGCACTACCTTTTCTCTCTTTAAAATCATATTTTGCAAGTGAATGATAAAAAATGATTTTTATACTGAAGTCTTTATCGAGGCTATTGACATGCATAAATGGATGTCGGCCTTCATAACTTCTCCTTTAGTAAATTTATTTTTGGCTTGTAGCATTGGTCCGAACGCTAAAACTCTATCACAAGAGGGATGTAGGAACGACATGCAAAGAGAAGTTGAATGAAACTGAACAGGATTGAAGCATGAAATAAAACGTGTTTCCCACATTAGTATAACTGTTTCATTGGGTACCTGATGAGTATCTGAAGCTATAGTAAGATCATGTATCTCTGAGTTTTTTTTGTTTTAATTCACAGTTGCAATGTAAATACCCTTTCGTTCAATTAATCAAAATTTTCTATAATATAAATATTTATGGTTAATCTGTTACGCAAATACAACGAAAATAATGCACACGCATACAGTACATATAAAATAGAGCTACTACTTTCTTCCCCTCCAGAATGACATTAGCACTGAAGTATGAGAATCAGGTTGTTTAACAAGTTCCTAAAGTAAAAAAAGATTAAAAAATTGATAATCATAAAGATAAAAAATTGATAATCATTTTGGACAAGCATATAAAAATGATGCACACATATACACTAACATCACTGGGTCGGACGAACAGGCTATCAGTGTAGTACAGTCAGTGATAATCCTTCCTAAGATAGGCCTTGTAACACACCTGTCCATTCCTATTTCACAAGACTGTGGGAGGGAGAGGAATGGAGAAGCCCAGGATTAATGTTGGACTCTGGTTCAGCCTTGGGCTGCTTTATATTCAGAAACAGTGTCTTCGTGATTAAACTTTAATATGTGTCTCTAACGGAGTCTGTTAATCTGAATTCAGACAGTTACTGCAGAAGTGACCGCTGAACAAGGTGGCTATATGCACGAACTCCGATTCGCGGCTGACACGTTGTTTAAAAGCTGTATTCCATTGAACATTAGATTTAAAAATTATGTTGCGAAGCTTTGTGTAAAATTTACAGTCGAAAGTTTTATCTTTCTTCTCATGTAAAGTATTATATTTGCTTATATAACATGACTACCAGTGAAGAAAATTAAGCTCTACTGATTGGCCTGAATTAAAAAAATATAATTGACAACTATATTTCTTTAATAGTTTGCTACTACTATATACAAGTTATAATAGTAAGTTATTGATTAACAACTCCAGCAAAAGAGAGATAGAAGAAGAGGAATAATATACAATTGAAGGTGATAAAGTTTTCAAAGAAAAACACAAACATACACTAGGTCTTACACTGTCTCTTTATAGGGTTGTAGAACATCAAAAGCTTATTGCGTATAGCAATCACAGTGCAAAATAAACCATTTCGAAAGAGACGGAGTTCCTGGTGCAAATAATAAAGAAGAACCACGCGTAAATACGTTTGGAATAGGACTCTATTAATGGAGATGAGGTTTCCATGGAAGTGTGTTCGAAATATTTTGGGGGAGCCAAAATGGTGACGTGAAGAATTTTCTAAGAATGCTTGTCGGTATAGGCTAGATGTAGACAAGTTACTAGATGCGACTGTGGGAAAAGTAGTGGAAAGGTAAGTAATGATATCTATCTTATTGCTAAGTCTTCGCAAGGTGGCATTACGCTATTAACCCTTGGTGGACGGGTAAAAATATCAATACAGCTCCTCAGGTCGGGTAAACTTTGAAGTCGGCTAATTTACGAAAAAAAAAAAAAAAAAAAAAACACATCAATGGAAAGAGGAAGATATGCAAATGCACAGAAAAAAAAAAAATTCTAAGACATTTTCCCTACCTTCCACGAGAAGTTGAAAATGATTATTATAAACCCCTTCTGGGGCCTCTTTTATAAGACAATCGTAAATTTTACCAACTTTTATATTTTTTCTTTCTTTAATAATTCAAAAAGTGCATCGATGAGTTTAAAGTCAATCAATATTCATAAGAATAATAATAAAATTAATAAACTGTATCTTTTTAACACGCAGCAAAGCCAGTATTAGTAGAGGTCATTCACAGTATATTGACATTTCAAAACCTTTATATATATATATATATATATATATATATATATATATATATATATATATATATATATATATATATATATATATATATATATCATCCATCATACATAAGCACTGCTAAAATGCTTGTTCATATGCACCTCCCTATGGAATTTTCTTAGTGTATATTTTCCCATATTCTACGTCACATTTTCAAGAGAACCAAATAATTATCGCCATTCCAGTCTAATTTTACTTTACCTGTTATTGTACACCGACGTTTCACTCACTATCCATTAAGGATATTGTTTTAGCTGGACTGTTTTCTGTATATTAATTCTCGCCAACGTTTATGCTGAAAGCCTCCATTATCAATTTCATTTCTTTTTTTTTATCAGAAAGAACGCTTCAGTGGTGGAATAGGAAACATGACCCTCTCCTGGTTGTTTTCAATATTAAGAAATAGTCCCCTTCAGAAGTAAAATAACAAGGTTAATATATATTTTTTTCCTGAATAATTTATTATTATTTCAGAGGGGTGAACTTTTCTCATCACAAAAGAACGTCAAGTCTAACGAAGGTAACATAAAATTATCACTGAACTTCCTAAATAAGAAAATGTCGAAACTTCCTGAATTTTGGAAGAATACAGAATTGACGACAAATATATCAAACTCTATCGAAGTGAAATCATTTTCGCTTACTCTGGGAGTAAGACTACAAACTACACTGTTGTTGTTGTTGATATTGTTGTTCTTGTTGGGGATGTAAGAAAGGTCTATGGAAAAGCCTAAAAAGGTCTGAAAAAGGTGTTTAGCGTTGAGTTAAAGACACGGGAATTTTAGGATAGGATATGTATGATTATTTTATTAGGATGAAAATGTAAAAAATAAGTAATGTTCATGTTAAACAATACAGAAAAATTATTTCTAATAAAATATACCGTATTTATTTTAACTTTCGTTGGTGAAACAACGGTCCATTTGACCACGGGTTTTAGCATGTTTTAATTTACGTTAAAATTTAGGAATATAATGTTTACAATTTATGTGTGAAGGGAAAATATTGCAGGCGTCCAGAGTAAGCTGGAGGCCGGCTCACGCCTTGTTCGTTGCGACACGCTTTCCCTAACAACAAAATCTTTTTGAAACGGTTTTGCTCATATCAGCATGATCTGATTTGGCAGGTTTTATCAACAACATAATTCCTTCATGCAAGTTATTGAAATTAGAATTTCCTTCTTTAGCAGGAAATCCCACTGGAAATTTTAGTTAATTGGCCTTCACCCGTTTCTTTGATATCCGTCTTTCGCTTTTATCGTCATAAAATGAATTATTTTCAATTAAGATTTTTAAAATTTATGATATAACAATTCAGACCATTTCTTGGATTTTACTTTATCAGTCTTATCAACACAACTTTCGCTTCTGCTTATTCACAAAATACATATTTTGCAGTAATGTCATCCAGTTGAAAGTCATATTCTTCATTACGTCATTGCTGTTGTTGATTTTTGATGATGAATTCCACTAAAGTTATTGTAGAAAGTGGAAGTTG
>NC_061110.1:106576701-106589201 GCF_015104395.2 Macrobrachium nipponense
ATCTCCTTTTCACGGTGGAGTATCGCTTTCCAATAGATATTTTATTTGAACATTGTTTTAAAAAGCTTTAACTGTTTTCAATTTAAATCAGCCAAAGCAAATAATGGCTGGTCTCATGATTTTAATTTTACCTTTATTAGCAAGCATATTTATTTTATGATTTGATAAAGGAAAAGTGACGAAATATCGTTTTCTTTTATATGGAAAAATAGCGGACATCTTACACGACAATACAAAACATAATACGTAAATAATGTAAAACCGTTTGTATATGGTAAAATCAAAGAATTCTTGCGCTTGTAATATTGTGTGTATATATATATATATATATATAATATATATATATATATATATATATATATATATATATATATATATATATATAATCACTCTGCGTAGCACTCAGTTCTAATCTCGCCTCCTCACTACGGACCACATATACAGGTATCTGATTTCATTCTGTTCCGACATTGCGGCCTATAATAGCGTGACTCATTCCCAGACTTTTACTTACGCAAGTTAAATAACCTAATAGACAATAGCGCATGGAATAATCTTGAACAACAAGACAAAGTTTTAAACTTATCCAACACCCCCCTTACTGTAAATCAACATTTAGTTTTAAATTTAGGCTTATCCTTTGCCCTTATGCCAGACCGCAAAAACAACCTAGACTTCATAGTGGCTTTTGATAAATTCATATCTGACAAAAACTACAGCCGTGAAGAGATATGTTTAAAAGGAGTGTTACTAAATGCTTTAACTGACCTCATAAGAAATATCCTGTTCCCCGCAGATTCATGATAGCCATCCACTCAACTAAAAAAGTTAAGATGTGATAAATAAGTAGATCCGACAAAGACGGCAAAATCGTAATAATGGACAAAGACTTCTAACCTCGAAACAAAATCAACCAGCTCCTTAGCGACACAAACACTTACGAAAAACTGACGAAAAATCCCCTCCAAACCGTTCCCACAGAATTTTTTCGGAAAGTAAGATTAATTGGCCTAGACAAAAAGAGTATTGAACTATTAGAGAAATTTAAAGTAATCAATCCTAAATTACCCTATTGTTTTTTATGGCCTTCCCAAAACTCACAAAGACAATCTTCCTTTCAGACCCATCGTTTCATGCGCCGGAGCTTTCAATTACAAAATTTCTAAATGGTTTAGCCGGCCTCTCCTCCTCTCCTTTTTAGGCACTTTCTCCCAAGTCACATTAAACATTCGGAAGATTTTTGTCACAAATTCAGAAAAGAACATATACCACTTCACAACATAAAACTTTTAAGCCTTGATGTAGACTCCCTATTCACAAAAGTACCAGTACAGGACGTTCTTCAGTTTTTAAGGGAAAAATTATCCCCCTATTCAGGGATCTTTCCCTTTGGCGCTTGACAAAATAAATAAATAGTAATATGTACATCTATGTATTTTCATTCGGGGAATATTCTACAAGCAAAAATTCGGGTAGTATGGGTAGTCCTTTAAGTCCTGTTTTAGCCAATCTGTACATGGAATACTTTGAAACTACAGTAATAAATGCAATAAAACCCAAAAACATGCTGTGGATGAGATACGTGGTATGATATCCTAATATTTTTGGGATAATAAGTGGGGTAATTTTAATGAATTCCTCTCAAAATTAAACGCATTAGTGCCCAGCATCAAATGTAAAGTTGAATGGAAACAGGACAACAAAATTCCTTTTCTTGATGTTTTAATAATCAGAGACACGACAGAATACAAATTTACCATATACAGAAAACAACGTTCTCACTTCCATATATTCACTACTTTAGCTATCACGACATTACTATCAAGATAGATGTAGCTAGCAACCTATTCTTAAGAGCCTTACGAATTTGTTCCCAAATTTCCTGGAAAAAGAATTTGAACTAATTCGCAAGCAACTTTCGTCTTTAAAGTATCCTGACCATATAATTGTAGAAAAGCAATTTAAAAAAGCAAACGTAATTTTCTACCGACCCCTAAAGACAAGACCAGAGACACACCCAACAATAAAATAAAAATTCCTCACCTGGAGACGATTAAGAGAGTAACCCACACCCTTGGGAAATCCAACCCTTTTGCATTTACCTACCCAAACACCTTAGCCAAATCCCTGATTAACGTCCAACAAAAGACATCTCCCAAAGACTCTGGGGTCTATGAGATCCCATGTCAGGACTGTGACCAATCTTACATCGATTTACAGGTAAATCACTTCCCAGAGATTAATACAACACAAAACGGTCAGTTAGGTATGGACAACAGAACTCGGCCTATTTTCAACCTATATAAATGAACATAACCATAGAATAAACTGGAATTTGTCACGTGTAATTTATAGCAAGCAACTGCCGGTACAAGAGTCAAATGATGGAATCGGCTTAATAAAAGAGAAGCAGGTAATGAACATCTCAAAAAAAAGGGGCGTGGATCTCAGATGTCGTCGACGAAGTTTTCATTCAACCAACGCTTAAGAAGATTAAAAGAAGATTATCAGCGGGGGTGACCTAAATTGGCTTACTTGTGGACGGATCTCTTGGTATAAATACCTACCTTTTCTGTAAACTTTTCTCATTCATATACCTGAAGAGAGAGACAGCAGTCTCTGATATATAGCACTTTTCTCTCTACATTTTGGTGTTTTTATGGGCTCCTTTTATTAGATGGAATTCTGTTGTTACAGAACATTTTTACTAGTCATATATATATATATATATAATATATATATAATATATATATATCTATATATATATATATATATATATATAGTAAAAATGTTCTAACACAGAATTCAATCTAATATGATTAGGAGCCCATATAAATAACACCAAAATGGTAGAGAGAAAAAGTACTATATTTCAGAGACTGCCTGTCTCTCTCTTCAGGTATATGAATGAGAAAAGTTTACGAAAAGGTGGTATTTATATATATAGATATATATATAGTATATATATATATATATATCTATATAGAATATATATATATATATATATATATATAGATATATATATATATATATATATATGTATATATATATATATATATATAAAATATATATATATATATATATATATATCCTATATATAATATATATATATATATATATATATATAATATATATATATATACGAAAATATTTACAAGCGCCTTTATATATATATATATAAAATATACTATATATATATATATAATATATATATATATATATATATATATATATTATATATATATATATAAAACACGTGTGTATGTGCCCCCTATGTAGTGTATATCTAAAAAAGATCAGAATTGTCTGCGGCCGCCAGTGGTGAAAATTGTGTAAAGGTATATTTAGATATAGTCTGCAAATTTCCGGACAAGTTTTTTTTTTTTCTTTCTATTGAGGAAACTTACTATCCGTCGTTAGATTTAATCTATGCGGAGCCCAAATTTTAGGATGTGTATTTTATTAAATATTATGCAAGAATGCGCCGAAACCGTCAATAATGGAAAATGCTTTTTCGACCAATTATCAAAATCACCAGGGGAAACTTGAGATTTTTTCCTGTGATACTTGGCTGCTAATAGCTACTGAAAATGTGAAAATAAATAGAAAATAAGATAAGATAAGCATCAGCATATGCGAGACTTGCCCTTAAAAGGAAAATAGTTGGTGGTGAACTGGGAAATGGATTGCTCAGTATGTCGGTATACCTTTCATTTCCGATTAAATAAAGTGAGAAGGTTATTGTTCCACGGTTGGCTGCTGCGTCTCTTTTGTATTCAAAGGCTTATATTCATATCTTTTCTTACCGGGAGCCCTCTGACATTTCGCTCTCGTTCAAGTCCATTTGTGTAATGTCTCATTCTGAAGTTAATGTTTCATTGTTCCCTTATATTCTATCGATTTCGATAACCATCTGTTAAAATAATTAGAGTGCTAAAACCTTTTATTCTGCCGACAGGAAGGTTAATCTCTCTAGAGATGCTTCTTTCTGTGGGAAAAACTTCCAGGTACACATAGGAAATATTCCACCAGTAAGCACAGTTTCTCTGAAGTATTCGCCATTCCATGACTGTCCTTTTTCTTTGATGATCCGCATAAACCGTTTGGCTGTGAAACAGAGAAAAATTCCCAAACATTCAGGAAATTTCACAACTTGGCAATAGCGCACGTCATGGCTGATATCATCCAACTTTGCAGCCCAAATGATGTCATTTTTATGATTTGACTTCCTGACTGTGTAAATGAAGAATTCATCTGATGCGGCAACATGGAGAAAGTCAGCTTCATCCAATTTAAGAAATGAATCCACAAAACCATGCACAGTCTCTCTCTGTTCTAGTGAAGCACCAATTTTATTCCAGAAAGCAATTTCTGGTCTACTTTCATGCCTCAGCTATGATGTCTTTTGACTCCTGAGAAAGGACTTAAGGCCTTCCAAGATTCTCATTGTTTTTGTGATGACAGTCATTTGGATTTTCGTTCCAGTTTCTTTTAACAAAGGATTCATCTCTTTTTATGGATTTAGCTATCCAGGAATGTGAAATGAAGGATGCGCCAGCATCCCTGCCCTCTCTGAAGGTTAGAGCCCAGATTCGGTCAATCCATCTGATTTCCTCCGGGTCATTAGCCATGGCTGTATTTAACTCCGTCACTCAGTCTGAAAATACAAGAAATGTAAAATGAAAAATAGATTAATAGAAACTTAAGAAAATGTACTTGGAGATAGGCTATAGCAGAAAACTTCATAACTTTCCATTTGTTGTGTGGAGTAAACATATATATATATATATATATATATATATATATATATATATATATATATATATATATATATATATATATATATATTATATATGACCAACACACAATCACGCTGAGGAACAGGAATAAATTTCTTTCAGTTGAAAGACGAGACCACTGCCAACAAACAAGGCCACACAAGTCATAAAATAAGCTGGAACCTGAGTACCACAGCATACCCATCTGGTTAGAAACAAGTACCGAAGTGGGGTGTTCCTGATAAATAACCTAACATTAATCCTTGGAAAAGGCTAATCTCCTTCTGCCAGGGCCTCTGGCAGACAAACATACGGAGTCGATAAAAATATGCGATAAGTGCATTTTTCTGGTAGTACTTCTCCTAATAGTACAATTTAGTATAGCTTCATGCCAAAACAATTATCCTGCCCATTTTCCTTGTCCTACCAACAACCATCTAAGGGTGAAATGTATTGGCAAGAAAATTCCGGACCCTCTTGACCGGCAGTATCTAAAATGATAATTCTTCAGAGCAAAGAAATTGAAAATTTGCAATCATAAATAAAAATCCTTATGGTAGCTCGAACTTTCCTTGTTCAGAAGGACCCAAGTAAGCGTGAGTGCAGGATAGTCAACGTTTGATTTCAAAAACTTAAATGTAATGAATAACAGTTTATAGAAAGTGCCACATTAAAGAACTTTGTGTCTAAGTCTATTCACTTGCGATATGAGGAGAAACTGAATGATTTATATAATTATGTGGTACGGTTGTTCGTTATTAGCCTTGAATACAAAACTGACAACGCGCAATGCTCGCAGGGAAATTGAAAGGAATACTGATTTTCATATCAATATGATGAGATCAAAAATGGTGAACATAAGTTGAATTAGGGGTGAACAAAAGTTGAATTTTGTGGCATAGCCATTTGTGATATTAGTTATAGAATTAAAAGAAAATACACGCATTTCATTCTCATCACACTACCTCATACGTGAAACTTCTTTTAGACATCGTTTTCACACTTGTCGACGGGAATGTAGTTCCACACTGATGATGCTTTGTGCATTGAAAGACATTCTGCCATGCTTCTGGTTAAATTCTAGGGCTTCAAAGGTTCTTTATATTATATTCAGATAGCATGTGAATATACATTTCCTAAAATGAAATTAAAATAACTAACTTAATTCTGTTTTATCTCCGTTTAGACCATTTATATGAAGAGCAGAAGGCAGACATACTTGAAAGAGGAATACGTTGCTACTGAGACTTATATTTCTACTAAATGGGTTTCATCTTTATAAGGCATTTTCCCCATCTGGGTTTATATTTTCATTTTACGAATTATTTTCTCTAACAGGTCACTTCTCCAAAACGTTTTTTGAAATTCTACCGTTCAACGACCCAACTGATACTGCTGTAGACTTTGGTTTCCTTTATCGTCTTATTTTCGGCAGCTTGGAATATTATTACGTATATTACGCTTCATTTTCTTTCATCCTCTTCATTTTTGTGCATCATTCTTCGCTTGCATATTATTTTATGAACCCTACTCCTGATCAAGAGGAATTTCCACTTCGGTAATGCTGTGATACAATGATTCCTTGCCAACACCGAAGTTTGGATAAAAATTGACGTAATTATGGCCATTTGGCGTTAAAAGTCTTGAGAAGGACATGAAAATAACGAGTAAGTTGTTTATCATTGAAAATATGAAGTTTTGCCTTATTTTCTACACCCAACATTATTATTGTGAAGTTCTTGTATAATGGCTTAGTTTTGGAAGTGGCTGGGGCTGTTATCTCATGCTAAGATCGCTTATAAGGCTTTTATCTTTGTTGTTACATAATAATCGTATACTCTTTCCAACAAATTAAAGCTTCAAAAATGCTTATGATGGAATGCCATGATGGTTTCTCATTCTTCCCAGCTTTCGTGATAGTTAGTTCCTTCAGTTAACAATGACTGCTGGAGATCTTCGGTGAAATGGGTTATATCACAGACGCTGTAAAAACAACAGCTATTCATCTGGAAGTAAAGTAATCCCCTCCATTGGGAAATTACTCCGATCTGCAAAACAAAATTCCTGGGACTTGAAATGGGACTACCCAACACCCCAGGTGATGTATATGCTCTTTATAATACTGTTGTGGACTCTAGGGTTGCATCTTGTCAGTTAATATCCGTTGTGCAAAATTAGGTTTGCATAAATTTCTGAATATCACTTTCATGATTTACACTCTGAAGGTAGATTAGAAAGGGTGTCCAAGGAAGTTAGGTTAGGTTAAGCAAGATTAGTTTAGGTCGAATCGTGATATTTATCCCGACTTTATTGGAACTCTAGGTTAGATAATGTGAGGGGATCCGTGGGGAAACAAAAACAAAACCAAAGGGTTACAGTGCCGTAGATTAAAACTGAAAGCATCCCTGTAACCGTCCTTACTAAATTTTCCTAGTTTGTAATTATTTTGGTAATGTCACATTTCGTACGCGTGAATATCTATTTCTCCGACTGAATAAGTTGCGATTTATGCATTCCCTACCTTTCTGATAGCTTGTTTCATAAGAAATGATGTTAGTATTTGAGGCTCGTAATATAAAACTTTTACTCATGTCACAGAATATGACTCTCATTTTTACGTTGGCAGCCATCTGTGATATCTATTTTTTAGAAGAAAATGTTAGAGCATATTTTTTTTTTTTTCTGAAATCCTGCTCGATGAATTAAAGTTCATGTAGGCTTCCTAAAAAAAATAAACACTTTCAGCAAAGTTGCATGCCAATATTACCATGTCTTGAGTAACTTAAAGTTTTAGTGAATGGAAATGGTAACATATGTTCGAATTTGATAATATTGTTTTAATTCTGCAAAGTTCGGCCTCATCATCCACTGAAAACGGATGTAAACTGATCGCTTCTAAAGCTCCCATAAGCTAGCAACCACTTAACGTTATGCTGAGGGACAGCCAGTAACTGCAACGTAAGCCTTATCATCCTATATATTATTTATAGGCGGGAACTTGACATTTCCCTGCTCGCCACAGATAAGCAAAACCTTTTCTCTGTCGTTGTTGGCTCAAGATTTCCTTGCCTTGGGCTGTTTTTTTCGCCGGCGGGAGCCCGTACGTTAGGCTTAGCAGGAGCTCGGTTTCCCGCATTACCATATAGAGCGAGACTGCCGTATGGCATCAACTGAGACTAGCGCCACTCTTCTTCGTCCGAGAAGGCGATGCGAGATATAATTTCCCACCCTTCGTTGAAAGAGCGTTACTTTCCCCTCCCTGGATGATTAATGAATGAATGAATGAATGAGGCCTGTTAGAGACGAATGGAGGTGTTAGTCAATGAATACCTGAGTCGCGAGATTAGATCTCTGGGGACAGGTGGATTTTTTTTAATCTTATTTCCTAGTCCTCTCCCACTTTTTTTTTCCTTTCTTTGTTGTAGCCTAGTGTGGAAGATGGAGCTGATGTGAGATTCATATGCCAGCATGAAAGATGCTACACGCGAGCGTGTAGCAACACACACACACACACACACACTCACACACACACACACACACACACACACACACATATATATATATATATATATATATATATATATATATATATATATATATATATATTCACACATAAACAGGGCGCTACCAGCTGACCCACACAAGGGTGTATGCCTTTCCTGTGAGAGGGTTGGTTCGATCTCGACGTAAGAAATATATATAAATATATATATATATATATATATATATATATATATATATATATATATATACATATATATATATGTGTGTGTGTGTGTGTTGTGTGTGTGTATAGTATATATATATATATATAATATATATGATATATATATATAATATATCTATATATATATATATACTATATATATATATATATATATATATATATATATATATATATATAATATATATATATATATATACATATATATATATATATATATTTATATGTGTGGGGTATAGTGTTGTGTGTGTATGTGCGTCGAGATTAAACGCAACATTATGGAAGAGTTGAGGAAAGAATATCCGTAAAATATGAGCGTTATCATAAAGCAGAGGCAGAATGGCTGAATAAAAGAACACGTTGCATCTTTGTCCCCTTTTCATTCTGATGATTGGAATCCTGGACACACTGGCGTTGCAATATTCTGTTGTCGGCGGAAAAAGCTTTGCCTTTCTTTTTTTTTTGTGACAAAGGAAATCCCGAGTAAATTCCCTTTTAGGAGATGAAGGATAATAAAGAATAAGTCCGAGAATGATAGATCCTCTCTAATACGGAATTATGTGAACAATGATTTCTCCTATCTCTACATAGGGAATGTTTCTTATGAAAAAAGTTATTGTGTCAACACGGAGGGAATCCCTTATATCAGAAGAAATATCCCAAAATATTTTCCAGGATCTCTTCCTGATTTAGCTTGGCCTATGACTAACGTTTATTCGTATTAGTCTAAATATTATTATCAAACGATGTCTAGAATTCTAGGTCAGTTGTTTATAGTTTCATAATTTGGTAAACAATTGTCCATTGCGGATTTACGGTAATTTGAAGTAATGGCCAATTGATGGCCATGGGTTAGTAAAGATAATGGTCGTTCAGTTGACACTGTAGTTTCAGATACAAAAAGGAAAAGAGAAATTATACGACTTGTTCAATTAAATTGTTTACAAGTAAGTCACGCATGCTAACAAAATACATCTATGCTCATTGTTCATAATTAAGATTTTTTGTTTCTGATTTAGACTAGCAAGAGTTGAATAGTGACTTCTTTTACAGACTTTAAAAACTTTAGTGCTTTCGGAATTTATCAACTAAAAATTTTTCATTTGCTCTAATATTTCTACGCATGGGTATTAGCGACCAGGGGTCAGAAATATATTTGCTTCCATGACTATATAAAGTGAAGTAAAATACAACTGTTTATCCATTCAACTTTTTTTTTTTTTTTTTTTTAGAATACCCTAGTTTTTAGAGATAAGAATTGTCAAAAAGAGGAAAACATCAGGATGTCTATTGGGATACCAATCAACAGCTGAGAAGTCTGCCATTACTATAAGGGAAATAGCCTGGTATGTAAAGGAAATGGCTCACTTGCCATGTCAATAGCCATTCCATTTCAATGAGCTAAAATAAGGGAGTCCTTTTTTTCCATGGATACAAATGTGCTCTTTTGTATTCAAATGCGGGTCCTTCATTGCCTCCCGTTACTAAAGGCCTACTTCATTCTCTCTCTCTCTCTCTCTCTCCTCTCTCTCTCTCTCTTACCGATCTCGTTCAATGCCACTCAACTCAACACTTAATTCTTTACTGTTTCTCCTGAATTTCTGTACCTTTCGCGTCATAAATCTACCTAATTAATGTTTAGAACTTTTCAACTGTACAAAAGTTTTATACTTAATTGTGATTCTTATTTCGGTTTTCATTTAAGCTAAATTAAATCATCTTCTTTCCGTATTATCTAAACGCACAGAACGTTGGGATTTAAAGTGGCATACAGGGGTACCCTTCATTAGAGTTTGGGGTGAAAAATTCGCCAAACCACCCATTAATGTAGTCAGTCATCTCAACAGACGCACAAACCGACCATTGTAGCAAAATTCAATCAATGGATGAGGGCAAATAAAATGACACAAATTTTCTTAGAGTATTTTAAAAAAATAATTCACCAAAAACACACTTTGCGCAAAACTGTTTAGTCATAAGGGTAGCTTAATTCCCACCCAGGTTCACACTTAGTAAATTGAGCTTTAATGAAGCTTCCTAACTAGAAGCAAGTTTCCCAATCTCAAAGACACCCCTATAGGGACACCTCCAGTCTTGGATCATACGAAAATTCCCGCTCGGAACCATAAATACCCTGTATGTATGTTCCTGGCGTTAGGTGCTAAGCTTTAATTAAATATTGGTAAGTCCCTAATCTTTTATTATTTCTCTGAACAATTTACTATTTCTATATATTTGGGTTAAGTTGAGTTGAATTTAGAATTTAGGCCAAAGGCCAAGCACTGGAACCTATGAGTTCATTCAGGGCTGAAATGGAAATTGAGAGTAAAAGGTTTGAAAGGTGTAACAGGAGGAAACCCTCGCAGTTGCACTTGAATCAAGTGTTAGGTTGAAAGTAAGAGAAGAAAGAGAATATGAAAGGAGGTTTCAGAAAAAGAATCGGATAGTGGTGCAGTTTACAATGCCTACAGTGCACCACATGAGGTCCACTGACGGCACTACCCCCTTACGTGGTATATTCTTGAGGGTTATTAGACATGATGCAGTTGCTGTAATACATGAAAAGACAATGAATGAATGTGTGAGAAGACAAGAAAGAAAATGCAGCATAATAGAAGAGACTTTGGCAAACCAATATGTCGTTTCAATATCCACTTAGGATCTTTTCTATCTCAAACTGTAATTAGCTTGAAAACTTGGCTTATTCCTGAATACCGTGCAACAGTAAATGAAATTCTAATTAGCTTTAAAGCAGTGTCGATGTATTTTTTAAATAAAACCTCTAAAAAAAATTTTGTATTCCAATGTAATCATGAATACGATCAATATTGCCATGCAGTCAGACGAACACTGGATTACTTATTGCCACGCTATTATGTTCACAGAGCAGAGGCCAGATTACTACATGGTTCGGGATGCAACGGTTATTATGAGCAATGTAAACTTGAGTAGACGGAGATTTGCATTTGAATTAGTAATTATGTATTCATGCGAAACGACGATTTGGAAGGGAATGCCCGAATCCTACGAGAGTTTCAGCGTTTCAGCGACGATTGTTATCATTACAACTACGTAAACTGTGGACATTTACGTTTCTATTGTTTACGTCATTCTTATTCTGATCCTAATTCTTAGAAAAAAAAAGGCTTTATTTCGAAGAACGAGTTTCCCACATGGAAATTTCAGAGTTCAAAATGCCATCTTTGTCACTGAAGACTCCTAGGTCCTCTTTCTCCAAATAAGCATGCAACCAGAATGTATCATTAATCTTATATTCTTACACGCATTCAAAATAAAAAATAAAAATAAAGAATTCGTGAAGTAATATTATCATTACAAAATATAGTTACTGTTACCTTGTGTTTTCTGTCAATTACCTGGACGTGCTTGTTTTATTCAAGTATCTGACTGTATTATACAACTTAATCTTATATTTTTACATACATTAAAAACATAAAAAAATGTTCGTCAAATGAATATTACAATCATAAAATATGGCTACGCTTTTACCTTGTATTTATGCCTTTTGCCTTGGCCATACCTGCTGTTCTTTTAGTTTCTAATTGTACTGAAGACTTTGTGTTAGTCCCACATTGCGTCACTTGTAACTCTTCCACTGAAAAGGGAAATCATAGAAGTTCAAAGTAGATGTGAATCATAAATGATCGAACGTTTGTGTCGAGATATCTTCCGTTTATAAGACGTCACTTCCTGTAAGTTATTCAATAATCAGTGAAGCTATTTATGAAATGAGAAAGGAATGTTATGTTCATTCAGTAAAAAATGTCAGTGTAGATGGGCTGTAAAGATAATGTTTTGTTATCGGCAGTCTTCTAAGAACCATGCATGGAAATAATTATTTAGATCAGAACAATTATTTTGATCTTTTTTCACTGTTTCCTATAATGGAAGCATCTATTTTTGTCGTATTTCAGTGATGGCATGTAAAATATTAATAACTATGCACTGCCCTTTATTGCATTAGCTAAAAGAGTCAG
>NC_061110.1:106594201-106606701 GCF_015104395.2 Macrobrachium nipponense
AAAGAAGCCCAAAGAGATCATGTTCTGTAAAGGACATCATAAAACGAAAATATTGTTGAATTCAAGATAATAAAGAAAAATCGCGTTAGAAATTGTCAAACAGCAGCCCGGGATGTACAAAATGGATTGAACTACTGTAAAATACATTTTTAGACAATTAGTTTTTAAATAGTAGTACGATAGTTTTATGTTCTGTATTGCTGCCACAGAGGTGTCTTGTAAACGAATAATGAATTTTTGTATACACTTGACCCTGAAGGAGTGTGAAAAATACACGATATGCGCGCCTCGGTCAACTCCTCATCCTTCCTCCAGCTTTTACGGACTACATGAGATATCGCATGTTTTAGCGATAGTTCGTCAATAATATATATAATATATATATATATATATATATAATATATATATTATATAATATATATATATATAAATATATATATATATCACACACACACACACACACACACACACACACACACACACATATATATATATATATATATATATATATATATATATATATATATATATATATATATATAATAATTATATCTTATTGTGTGTGTGAATGTAGCACAATAAAATTTGTCTCATAATATTGATTAAAATAAAATAATGAACCGATTATGTGTATTAGCTTTCATTTCTTGGAAGCTATCGTCTTCGTGCATGATTCTGCATTTATGTATTTTGTGATTTACGCAAATATTAATCCTATCTTGCTTTTTCGATGGAAAGTGGTTGGAAATGAAAACTTATTTTTCAGAAAAAAAAAATTCAAAGTTAACTTATTGTATGAGTTGACCTGAATAATACCCTAATTCATTCAGTATTTATGCATTCGTGTTCCTAGCTTAATAGAATTAGTTTTAAAAATTGCCCTGGTTTTTGAATACAAATGTTTTATATATTTATGTCGAGAGAATCAGTTATAAAAATCTAACCGAAAAATTAACCAGCGATGAATTTATATTAACGGCGAATAATGACAAAAGCATAAGGGATTAATTTAACAGCCAACATTAGAGAACCCTGCTGCTGCTGTTCCTCTAAGGGAAGAGGCCTTGGAATGGGAGAGGAAAGACTGTCACGGTATAACCAACATCCATTTCGTGCCAGGCCGAACGCAAATGACCGGAGCGTTTTTCCCCTCGGATGGAGATGTTCTCTTTCGTATTCAAATGCGGATGCTTCATTGCTTTTATTACGGTAGGTCTATACGTCATTTCGTACCCTCATGAAGCCGACCTCCAAGTTCAGTACCGAGCCAATATCCCCCACAGCAGCTTATCGTCAATTGGAAATTTGAACTAACGTCGCCCTCTCAAGATTAATCAACAGATATCACAAGTTTAACATACGACTAGATTGAGAAATATCTAGAAGTGTTAGTGGAACCTATCGGTGATGAAGATTAGTGTGAAAATAGTAGGATAAAGCGTCTTCTAAGTTAGTTATCAAGTGTAATACTATAAATCAGCACAGATGGCAGTAAGTTCCAACTGCGGGAAGAGGTGGCGTAATTTGGCGTGTTTAGCAGATTCGCAATAGAATGAGGTAGCAGGAAAGGGAACTGGCATTTATCATCTATGAAATCAGCAACAGCCCTAACCAAAAAGATACAAAAGCATGCATAGATATATAGAAGGATATAAATCCTTCAAACGGAACAAATCTAATGAAAACATCTTGAAAATAATGAAGAAGTTCCAAAATAAAATCCAAGTGGTCAAGAGATCATAAGGAAAATATACATATAAACAACATATTCGACAACGAAAAATGAATAAGGTGATTCTTGTGAATATCCTAATTGATGCATAGGAAAAAGATCGCAAAAGCATGCAAAACTGTGGTAAAGGTTTGGTATAGCAAGTCAAATCACAAAACCTAATCAGAAAATGTGCTGCATGCAAACATTCCGATCAATCCACAGTGTTGTCGCTGAGGGTAATACAAGATTGAGAAAAGATACAAGAATTTTTGTTCAACATGTATATCATGGATAAGACATGTTATTAAATCAAGATGGAATGTACAAATAGTTGAGGATGCCGAGAAGAGGGAAGAGGAAGAAAGAGAAGAAAAGAAGAAGAGGGAAAACGGGAAGAGAAGTAAAACAAAAATGACAAATGAAGAAAAAAATAAGGAAAACAAAGAGCAAGATAAAAGTATGGCATGCAGAGATACTCATTGATACTACATATGAGGCAATAAAGCAGCATACCTACGAAGAAATAAATTACGATCATGACAACAGAAAAGCAAATCCCGAAGAGGCTCTACCCAGATCTACACAATGACGGGAAAGAGGAAAAAATTTAGACAAGCAATGAAGGACAAAATCTGCAACCTTTGAAAAGGAGGGAATTGCAGGATTTCGGAGAAAGAGTTACCCACAAACATCCTACCATAAGATAGTCAAAATATGAAATATATGGTAAATGTGCAATACTTAGATGGATATGGATGATTGCAGAGATCTGCATCCAAAAATATGTAAAAACCTAAAAGAAGGAAAAGGATGTAAGTTCGACAAAAATGCAAATATATGAACCCTGTAGCATGACTCATAATCAAATAAAAACCAACCAAGTAATAAAAATCCAAAATAAGAAAGAAGAAACAAATAAAGAGAGAAATCAAGGAATATCAGGTAAATGTAGAAAGCAACCACCAATGAGTATATGCAGAGGTGTCAGCAAAAGAATTTCAAAGCATCAGCCTCCGAAAATTATACTCACGAGATAATAAACTGTATTTATTATGCCAGAGGATATTGCAAGAAACGAGAGAAAATTCGCAGATTCAGACACAAAATGAAATTACTATGATGAAGGGAAGATCAAAATATTATGGAAAAGTTGGATTTTTTAATGTTCAGAATTGCTGGGAAATCGAAAAAAAGAACAACATACCAGAACAGAAAGAGGGACATGGGGAAAATCCTTATTCTACCAGTATTAAAGAAAGGAGAAAACACAAAAACCATCATTAGTGATGAATGCGCAGGTTAGTTACGAGTAACTCAAAAAGAAAAATAGAGAAGTACTTAGAAGAACTACCAAAATGACAAAGAAAATTAGATATAAGAATATAAGTGAAACCTGGTATCCCAAGAAGACTGGGATGATGATCAAATACAAAGGGTTCCAAACTTATAGATCAGATAGAAAAAAATAGGAATCAAGGGGGAACCGCAATATATGGGAAAGACAAAAAACAAGGAAAATATATGAGAAAATAGTTAGTAACTCGGAATGTGAATAATAGCGTGTAGAATTTGAATCAGAAAAATTGATGAACATTAAGTAATATATAGACCTCCTAAACTAAAGAGTTGACTTAATAATGAAAACATTGGATGATATATGTAGAAATCACAAGGACTGGACTATCTCTCTTGGTGAGTTCAACTTTTCCTTTCGTAGAATGGAAAGAACGAATAGGAGATTGTGGTTGTACTTATACATATAAAAAAGAGAGTAATAGTAGTGCAGAAGATAAGAGGCATTTTGAAAAGCTATTAGATTGCTACTAGAATACAACATTCAACAAATAAAAGCACGCCAAAAAGAAAGGAAATACTTTAGACCTAGTATTTGTGCAACGGATGAATTATGTTAAGAAAATAATAGTTTATAATGCGAGTATTGCAGACCATACTGTCATAGAATTAATAGTTCATTCCAAAGAAAGTGAATAGGAGATAAGCAAGAAATGAAAAGTGGGAAGGATATGGAAATACAAATTCTACAGTAAAAATATAAAATGGTCAGAAATTAATGAAGAATTAAACAAAGATGGGATAACATTTTCGTCGTGATGAAAATAAGGGTAAATACGGAGATATATATAAAATATTGGAGAAATAGTTGGGAAAAAATATACCGAAGAAGAAAAGTTAAACACCATTCATGCTACCAGAACAGAAAGGATCTTGTTCCAAGAAATCAGAAAGTGGGAAAAAAAAGTCTTCTGCAAAAGAAAAAAATGCATTGCGAAAGTTATAGAACTAAAAAGTAAGAAGAAAATGCAGAACAAAAGATATACAATCAAAAGAAATGAAAAAAAACGGGACTTGAAGAAAAAAACCCTATTAAATATAGAGAAACAAAACCCCAACTATTATACTCATATGCGAAGAAGATGAATAAAAGAAGGAATAGCAAAATAGGCCCGCTGAGAATTGAAGGGAGATTACCGAATGAAACAAAAGGAAAGTTGCAACATACTGGCAGAACGATATAAGAGAGAATTCAACCCCTAGAATAGATAATGAGATAAGATATAGAAGTAAGGAAGAAAATAGTGAATATTAGCTGACTAAGAAATTAATTGAAGCTGATATTGTGCAGTGCAATTAATGAATTTAAAAATGGAGCTGCTGCAGGGCCAGATGGAGTCCCTGCTTATTTGTTAAAGAAAAGTAGTTCATTCTATCGCCAAAGCCACTTTGCAATATTATTAAGACAAAGTGTAGTTACAGGCAAGATTTATGATGAGCCACAAACTAGCATATATCACCCCTACTTTCAAAAGTGGATCAAGGACTAGAGGCAATAATTATAGGCCTGTGAGTTCTAACATCACATATTATGAAAGTGTATGAAAGGTAATGAAGAAAAATATTATGAAACATTTAAGAAAAAATAATTGTTTAACAGGAGCGGACAACCGGTTTCGTACCGGAAAAAGTACACAAACCCAACTGTAGTCACCGTGAGAACATATTCCAAAAATATGAAAGCGGAAATGAAACAGATGTGGTTTATCTAGACTTTGCAAAAGCTTTGACAAAGTAGACCATAATATATTAGCAAAGAAACAAAAGAAAATTAGGAAAACAACCAATATCGTAGATAAAGTAGGAAGATGGTAAAAAGAATTTTTAACAAACAGAAAACAGATAGTTATTGCAAACGATGAGAAATCGGATGAAACCAAGGTCAATATCCGTGGTGTGCCACAAGGTACGGTGCTAGCTGCAATATTGTTTGTATATGATTGAAGACATAGAAGTAATGTTAAGGGATTCGGTATTGCGTAGTTTCGCTGATGGACACAAGAATAAGGAGAGAAATTACTTGTGATGAAGATAGGAAACCTCTCTACAAAGAGACCTTAACAAGTTATGATTGGCAGAGGTAAATAGGATGGTATTTAACTCTGATAAATTTGAATCAATAAATTATGGAGACAGAGAAAGGAGAAAAGCTATATGCATATAGGGGACCTAATTTAATGAGACAATAACAAATAAGGAAGCAGTTAAGACCTTGGTGATGATGAATAGGAAACATGTTATGCAATGATCAAATAGCAATTCTGTGGCAAAATGTAAAGAAAACAAAAATGGGAATGTTGTTACGGCACTTTCAAAACAAGAAAAGGCTGAACACATGATTCATGATTTATAAAAACATATGTTCGTAGTCCACTTTAATATTGCAATATAAATATGGTACCCCCACACTATCAAAAGGATATTGCACAAATAGAGAGTGTACAAAGGTCCTTTACAGCTAGAATAGAAGAAGTAAGGACCTAGACTACTGGGAAAGACACAATCCTTAAAATTATTATAGTCTAGAAAGGAGAAGAGAACGTTACATGAAATCAGGAATGGAAACAGATAGAAGGAATAACAGAAAAATATCATGGAACTAAAAAATATCAGAAAGAGCAAGCAGAGGTGAGATTAATGTGCCCCAAACATATACCAAGAAAAATAAGGAAAGAACACAGGACATAATCCACTACGCACCAGCATCGATAATGCAGCGTCTATTCAATGCAGTTGCAAGTCATCTGAGGAATATATCAGGAGTGAGCGTAGATGTGGTTAAGAATAAGCTCGATCAAATATCTAAACTGCATCCCCAGACCATCCAAGATTGGAAGATGCAAAAATATACCGAAGATGTACTAGCACACTCTCTGGTCGACATTAGAGGGCGCCCTCACACTGAGGGACCTGTTTTTTTAGGCAACCCGAACGAAATGAAGGTAAGTTAAAAAGGTAAGGTCTCTCTCTTCTCTCTCTCTCTCTCTTCTCTCTCTTTTTGTCTTGAGGATTTTACATCTTTCTTGAGTTCATTTGAGATATATATGACAGGTTCATGGAACCATACCCTGGGTAAAATATATTCATATGTATGGATGCTTGTTTATGTACATATATGTACATAGATACCCACACATACACACACACACACACACATATAGATATATATATGAGAGATATAATATATATAGGAGATAGATAATATATATATATAGAGATATATAGATATATAGGCTATATATATATATATATATATCTATTTATAGTATATATATATATATGATAATAATATATATCTATATTGACATATATATAAATATTAATTACATATATATATATATATATATATATATATATATATATATATATATATATATATATTTATAGATATGTATAGTACTATTACTATATAACGATATATATATATAATATATATATATTATATTAAAATCTATAATATATATAATATATGTATATAATTTATATATATATATATATATATATATAATATATATATATATCTATATATAAGATATATATACATATATATAAATATAATATATATAGATATATATATTATATATATATCTATATAATATATAATTTATTATCTATATATATTATATTAACTATATAGATATAATCTATATTATAATATATATAGTTACGGCCATTTTGCACAAATAGTCATTTTACAAAATGGCCGGCCATTCTATGCAAAAAGGACCAAATCGTTGGTCATTTTGCAAAATGACTTAAATTCTCAACATTTTTCAAAGACCAATATTTTAGGTCAGTTTACAAAATTATCGTTGGTGAGTTACAAAATGTCAATACAGCCAGCAGCCAGATTGTCCCCCCCATCCCGATGAGGAATGATAAAATGTAGGTGAAACATAACTAATTTGATCATTTAGAAAATACAACTTCAAATCCATCAAAAAGTATTAAGTTTTAGCAAGTAACTAGTTGAATGCGCACAAAGTATTACGTTGCGTTCTCTCCTGGCTTTCAGCAGGCCTTACTGACAACAGTGTAACCAGTAGCTTCCCCTTATATTGTGGAGAGAGCAGAGAGAGGGGGGAGAGAGAGGGGGGGAGGATAATAAGTGAATGATCGACCAATTATTACAGTACAATTACCGTAGTCGGGAAACGAGTAAAATGAACCAGTGAATGAAAACCAATAGATAAGAGAGTGATTTACAGAAGTTGGCTTCTCCTGCTTTCAGCCCTCCCCCAGTGCCCTTACTGGACAACAGTGTCACAGTCAGGTCCCTTACTTTATTGTGGAGAGAGAGTGTGGTGGAAGGGGGGGGGGGGTATAATAAGTGAATGATCGACAATTATACAGGTAAATTACCCGTAGTCCCCGGAAACGACGTAAATGAAACCAGTAAATGAACCAATATTATAAGAGTGATTTGCAGAGAGGAATGACAAGCTTTTTTCCATTGGCTGCTTACTGTATGGAGATTTTGTAAACGGAGGACAACAATAATACTGTTTATGTTGTAAACTGACCAAAATCTTGGTCGTTTTTGCAAAATGTGAGAAATTTAGCGTTCATTTTTGCAAAATGACCAAGAATTTGGGTCCTTTTGCATAATGGCCGGCCATTTTGTAAAATGACCAATTTGAAAAATGCCTAAAGTATATATATATATTTTAATATATATATATATAATATATATATTATACTATATATATATATATATTATATATATATATATATGTGTGTGTCGTGTGTGTGTGTGTGTGTGTGTGTGGTCGTGTGTGTGTGTATGTATGTTCATATATGTACATAAACAAGCATCCATACATTTGAATATATTTTACCCAGGGGACTGGTTCCAGGAACCTGTCATATATATATCTCAAAATTTACATATGTTCCTCACATCAAATGCCGTAATACACTGTGTAGGGTATCAGCATACATATACATAATCCACACCCATGTCGCATCTATCTCTGAACACAACGCTCTACGAATCTGAATAACTAAAATGATGCAGTTTTATATCTTGATGTGTAAGGAATATTATGATATAAATAAAAATCTATTCACCTTACTATGTGCTTAAATGCAAATCATGAATAATAACAAGACATTTTCCTTGGTCCAACATTCACGATTTGTTTTCGTTTAAAAATCCGAGTTAAAAAAAACTATGAATTTATAATTAGAGTCACTTCATTTTAATGGTTCAAAAACAGAAAGTGAAAAATCATTTCCTTTCTCTCTCTCTCTCTCTCTCTCTCTCTCTCTCTCTCTCTCTCTCTCTCTCTCTCTCTCTCTCTCTCCATGGAGATTGAAGGGAATAATACTATATTTAATTTAGAAACAATTTTATTTCCTCATAAATGCTATTAAAGAAAATAGATAAGATGCAGAGTTTGTGGCAAATTATAAAGTGAAAGTTAATAGTTAGCTAGTTAGTTATTTTATTGACAAAATATATACAATTATTAGTACAAATTTCTCCACTAAGAGACATAGTACATAATAAATAAAGTGGATAGTATTCTCTTCTGTTCTTGCAAGTACATGGCCTACAAAGAAAAATACAACTTCAAGCGCAAATAACATAAGCCTATAATACCTTGACGTATACCTTTAAAAGTGTTCACCTTCTGACTGTAATGGTTGGTTCATAAGAGAATTATCTACTCTACTGTGGCAGTGTCCGTGTATGTTGTTACTTCTTTAGCCATCCAAACGCCTTTTTTTTCTATATCAGGCGGTGGCTCTGGCATCAAATCATAATGATCTGGTAACAATAATGCCTTAACTCCTGTATAAAAATTTCTACAAAATTCTTTTTTTTTTGAAGACACAAGTACACACACACACACACACACACAGACACACATATATATATATATATATATATCTATATATATATATATATATATATATATATATATATATATAGATATATATATAGATATATATATATATATCTATGTATATATATATATATATATATATATATATATATATATAGTGTATATATATATATATATATATATATATATATATATATATATATATATATATATAGTACGTGTGTTTCTATATATGAAACATTTAATGTAGAAATCATTATAGGTAAGGTAGTTTTTATTTTTCTAACAGAGCCACCTCCTGATATAGCAAGAAAAGAAAAAGGACCAACCAGTATAGTCAGAAGGTACCAGTAAGTTCCAAAACTGAAGCGACAAATTTCAGAGAATTTCGTTCGAAATTCACTAACTGGCAACTACAACTCGTAGCTGAAAAAATATATATTTTTTCTACAGTGACAGCTCTATCAAGCAAAATAAAGCTAACATATGATGCACAAATATCAAATCTATGATATTTATAACAATCATAAGAAAAAATTACGGTAATAGTAATTATTTTAAAGTATAGCAATTACTTCAAGCTATAGAAACGAAACAATTTGAAATTCTCGTTCAACACAGGATCACCAACATTACCAATGTATATTTCGAGCAATGTGGAAATAAATATTCAATATTATAGTGTATTATCAATTATTTTAGCGAAGATGCATAAAACCATGCAAGTATCAATAGAATGTGAAGGGAAAATCTCCGCGACATTAAACATAATCAACCATGAATGCACCTAGATTCAATGGAGAAGTTGGGGTGTTGGTAGTTCTGATTCTAGCTTCTAGGATCGAGCATAAAACACCATCTTCGAGAAAGGCTCTAACTGCTGCTGCTACCTTCAGGTGACTATAGGCCTAGTTCCGGGCAAAGCAAGGCTTACAATGTAGGGCCACTATCTGTTATTTAGGCAAAGATAGAACCATCGGGACTGACACCAGGACCTGTCCTTGCACCTGGGAAACAGACTCGCTATATAAAAAATAAGAAAGTCGGTCGCAAGCAACCAGAACAACCGTAAAATCACCATCTGGTTAAGTAGGGAGACGACAGACCCCAACCACCCCTTCCCCCCTCTACCTCTACCTCTACCCACAATGCTAACTCCACCTTTTTCACTTCAACCTATTACCTCATCTTCGAATCATATCCCAACCGTGAATTTAAGACTGAATTTGCGTAAGTGGGCGTTTCATAAGGGAGTGATATCACCCAAATTCATATTTCCACTGTCAACCAGTAATCAGTTCGATCCAGTCAAGTATTATTGCATAACAGAAATTTATGAGTTTTTTGGGGATATATATATATATATATATATATATATATATATATATATATAAATATATATATATATAAAGAAGCACCCGAGCATGACCAATAGGCCTAGTACTCGAATCTTAAAACAGACCTCTGGTTATTCCTGATAGATAAAAGCGTCCTGAGAGAGAGGAGAGAGAGAGAGAGAAGAGAGAGCCGAGAGAGAGAGAAGAGTGAGAGAGGAGAGAGCATAACAGGGGATACTCGAATTAAAATAATGCTCGCCAAGCATATTCACACTCCGGATCGTATGGACAAGAAGTCTCACTTATGCAATGACAAAAAAAAAAAAAAAAGGAGGAAACCTACGAAAATATTTGTTTGGTGCGACCCTGAACGCAATTCTGCATGCAAAAATTTGACAATCGAGAAATTCCATGAAATTATTAACTAACAAGCTGGAAAATGTATTTCCTTGATTCTTGAAATAGGCCTAACCATGTAACCAACGCTAAATGCACACATAACTTGGATTTCGTTTTTTTTTTTTCTCTTTTTACACCACTTGGGTCTTATTTATATTTCATTTAATCATATGGCTAAAATTCTTCCTCTGTGCTTTATCAAAAGAAATCATAACTTTCGATATAATGCTATAAGAGTAGAAATAATTTACAAATATAGGCCAATGCTTATGCACACGGTTCCTGCTGCCACTCTATGGTGAACACTTAATATCACACTTTGGAAGCCGCAGATGTTTCTTTGAGGAAATTCTTTTTTTTTTCTATTAATAAATAATTACTGAACTAACATAGATCATTCACTGGGGAAATACTTTGTGCGTTTATACAGTTAATCACTGATACGTATTATCAGATAAATAGGATGACAATAATTGGAATAGAATATACTAACTGGCAACCCCACGAGTTTCTATAAAAGTACGATTAATTCTGAGATTTGTCGCTTCACTTCTGGAACTTACTGTACTACACACTTTTAAAGGTAGGCGTCACTGTATTCACTTCAACTAAGTCATTTTCCATAACCTCCGCGTCTTATCTATTTTCCCTAATAATATTCTAGGCTTCTAGGCTGATATTAGTCTATTTTTTCCCTAATAATATTCTAGGCTTCTAGGCTGATATTAGTCTATCATATGCAACACACTGCCCGTGTATAAAATCAATGAGATAAACTCTTTAAAATAATGATTAAGCCTTAACGGTATTAAGTCATATTGGCTGTGTCTGTCGTTTTCCTCTTACCACCCCACATTTTCACCTCTATTTACCGCTCTGGATATTTCGAAGGAAAGCGACGCATTCAATTATAACGCCTTCGCACTGTTTTCCACTTCTGTGTTTATTCGCAGCAGTCAGGAATAGAATCCTGGGCATCGTGATTAATGAAAAAAAAACAAATTCTGACGGAGGTTAAAAAAAAAAAATCGAAATATCGTTGCATCATTATCATGAAAACTATATCACCCACTGAACGGGTCAATCTAACTTTCATGTTGATGCCATGGCAACGAAAAGAGAATGGCCCAGAAATTCTCGGAAAAGAAAGTCACAATGTGGGAGGAAACGTAATGTCAACTAGCACCAGTTTGTAAATTGGAAAGACAAGGTGAATTTAGGCAGACACCATGAATTGAACTGGCCTGGAAAATTCTCGTGCTAGACAGATAAAAAAAAAAGAACTGAACTTCAAAAGAAAAACTTCAAGGCCATGACAACTCGTGAACTAAGAACAAAAGTAAACGGTGCTAGTTTTTTTTTTCTTTTCAGTAAATGGAAATAGACGTTATATTGGATCCTTCAGTAATTCAGAAGAATAAAAAAAATAACAATGAAACTTTCGATTTGATAGAATCTGTAGGATCAACACGATATCTTGTTTCAGTATTTTTTTTTTAAACTTTTTTTTTAAATAAATACAAAAAATTATAATTATGACAATTTTACCTGTTTTTAGTATATTCAGACCGTTGTATAGTTCTCAAATACAGTAGATTAGTTTTAAGGACGAGGTAGATTGAACAGGTAGGTCTAAAGGTCCCCACAAGTCATGTTAGTCAATCCACCCCTTTCCGATTATCTTTCAAAGCGACAATGAGAGTACCAGTGTTTGGCATAAGGCCGGCTTAATCTATAACGATCACCAGCACTAGGTTTGATGTCTTTAAAATACTCGGGCCTATAACGTCAGGATATTCTTGCCAGCTACCCATTAAATGAAAATGTTAACCCTCCTGACTTGAA
>NC_061110.1:106611701-106614201 GCF_015104395.2 Macrobrachium nipponense
ACAGACAAAGTCGGCACAATAGTTTTCTTTTCGGGAAACTACTGTGAGATTCAGGGCCTCTGTAACACGGTTTTTTGGACTTTGCTCCTTATCAAAGCATCGGATGTAGCTGAAAGTTGACATATGTATATTTTACAATCACACACAAATTATGTCAGCATTATCAATAACCTAAACTAGATAGTTTTAATTTTTATAGAGTAAAAATTATCTAGCCGACTCCATGGCCAATGATTACAAGCCAAGAGTCTAAAAACATTCATTACGTAAGCAAGGTAAACACCGTTTGACGAAATGTTGAAACCAATAGCAGTCAAGAATGGCTAACAGGATTTGGAGTTGTCCCCGTGGTTGCAAAACTGCATTTGTCTTACGATTTGCAACTGTATACAGTCAAGAGAAAGCCCGTGGCCATACTTACTATAGCCTGAATAGGTAATTATTCAGTTTCTAGTTTAAATCCAATGTTTATGGTCTGATTTGTATTTTGTGTAACGTGATTATAATACTTGTAATGTCATTCAAGATTTTGAACTTTTCCGTTAACTATTCACTATGCCACCAATAGAGAGAGAAAGAGAGAGATTGTATGTAAACAGTCTTTATATAACTATTTTTGTTAAAATAAGATTTTTATCCAATGTAAATATAAGCTTATATGTGCTAAAATCTCCAGCAGACCAACGGATCATCCGATATAATTTTTATCTTCTTTAGGCCGTACGACCGTGTTGGAGATGATAATGCAATGAAGGAATGATACCATACTTTACCTTTAGCTTCAACATCGGCAATAACATATCCAGTTGTCATAATTTGTTAGCTTAATGAAATAACTTATCATCTAATGTTAAACTTAATTTCTGGGGAGGCCATGGCTTATTGCACAGTGAAAAACATGACAAAGACTTTATGAATGGCGGAACAATACATAGATGTGGGTGGGGTATCTGGGCTAGCGTAGCAATACTACTGTAGCAGTAGTGCCGCAACAGTAGTAATATACATGAATTAAACGTTTAGGCCAACTGCTGGGATCCTTGAGGTTCATTTAGCACTTCTTACAACTACTCGAGAAATGAGTTTTTATAGCCAGACGTTAAATTTTCTAAACCAACAATGCCCATGATAGCCTTCAGTGTTATCCTGAATTATAAGAGGCCAAAGTGGGTGGAGCCTCATGAAGTCATCATTCTGACGATAATTATTGGTGAAGGTTTAAAGCCAAAATACGGTACCGGCTATTTTTTTCAGTAAATAGGTAGATAGCCAATAGATAACAATTGTTTGACATTAGATATAGCAGTTATCAACTCAAGCTTGTCTACTATGTTTTTGAAAATTACCAACTATTCCCTACATCTTGTCAGTCTGATTGTGACCTATAAAGTAGACTGTAATTTCTTAGGAAACTTATTTTGGGAGTTAGACTAATAATCGAAGTGTTTTTGTATTTATTAACATATTTTGTTGGTTTGTTCATTAAGACAATTATCAGTGGAGAGGTTTCAGAGTTCATAAAGGTGTACTCCTTTGCTTGTATTTAGATTTTTATGTCATTGTTGCCAGAGGTCTAGCCCTTGTTACGTATAGCCAATCATCCATCGAGAAAGAGGGAAGAAATGCTGTCATAAGTTACGTAACGAGTGCGTTCGAAACCTTTTCTCTGAGTAAGTTGGCCCGTCCTCAAAAAAAAGTCACTTTTACATTATAAGTAGCAAATTTATTCAACCTACATAATGCAGAATACAGTCAAAATTTATGTGTAGATATAATGTGTATTCTGTATAAGCGTTATATCTATGAAATGCATAGATAAAAAGTTATTGCGAAAAACCGTGTTACAGAGTCCCTGAATCTCTTAGTAATAAGGATTATTGCTAAGGAGCTTACGTTAATGCATCACTTGTATCGTCGTCTCTTTTAATAAATACGCCAACACCCCCCCCCCCCGCCCCCCCTCCCCCCCCCCCCCCCCCTTCAACCCCCGCCCCAGAAAACGACTTATTCTGATTACAATCTCAGTAAGTTTGCTCCAGTTAAATAGTTGAGAATGAAAGACCAGTAGTTTTCCTGAAATCTTATGTTGTGTACATCCTGCAATTAGTTTGTTACAAAACCACAAAAATGTTTTCCCTCTTCTGCCAAAATCTCCACCCACCTCCTCGCCTCCGCTGCCACCGCCCCCCCCCCCCCCCAACCCTCCCCCAATCCCCCTGCACCTTCCCTCTCATAGATATTATGTGTGCCCTTTGTCGCATTTATAGCCTCCTGCAGTTACAAAAAATAAAAAAAATAAAAATAAGTGCTGTTCCACGAACAATACGAAGAATGGAAATCCATATTACATTCCCTCTGAAAATATGATCTGCATAACATGTATATATATTTATATCTAACGTTGTGGTTGAGAATCACGGGGAACGGTTTGGTACGGAAGCTGTGAAAGAAATTTTGGCTGGATATCCTTTTTCCTTCTATTTTACAGTCCATCATCTCT
>NC_061110.1:106619201-106636701 GCF_015104395.2 Macrobrachium nipponense
CTACCGATTCAATAGTCCCGAGTTCGATTCCCCACTCTGCCAACGTGGAATCAGAGGAATTTGTTTCTTGTGATTAGAAGTTAATTTCTTGATATAATGTGGTTCGGATCCCACATTAAGCTTTAGTTCCCGTTGCTAGGTAACCAACTAGTTCCTAGCAACCTAAAAATGTCTAATCCTTCGGGCCTGCCCTAGGAGAGCTGTTAATCAGTTCAATGGTCTAGTTATATTAAGATATACTTAACTTTTAGCTCTATTTACGCTGCATTCATGAACAAACACTGTATGACTCAAAATCCACAACTTAGGACAAATTTGATTCTATTTGTACCTACGAATTTGGCATTATTCCTAGTTTCACTTATTTAAATTTGATCTAAATTCACATTGAACCTAAGTGTCCACAAATGCATATAAAAACAAAATTCGAAAGTATAAAAGGCTTTAATGCCTCAGATGAGTTTCAATTTTGTATTCTGATCTTATCTGTAATCAAAGCATCCGACCTTAACCTTCAGTTACAGACCTTGATTTTGTACATTCCTTTTAAAATAACTAATGTTCCTATTTCGTAGGTAAAAGTATAAAGTGTAAATGAGAAAGCTGTTGGCATTCTATATGAAAAATGCTTTAGGCTACAGCTTTGACACTCACTGAATGCAGAACAAAACTGTGTTCTAAAGAAAGACTAATTCCGAAATATTTGGGCCAGCGCAATACCTGTTAAAACGTGGCATGATCCGAGTTCCAGCTTACTCGGGGTGCGTGCAAGATTTTCCCCTCACGCATAAGTTGACGGTAGAGTTTAGCACGGTTTAATTTACATAAAGTTAAATCAAACTGTAATTCAAACTATGCTAAACTCTACGGTCAAATGGAGCCTTATTTCACAGACGAAAATCAAAATGAATATGCTTTATTTTATTAAAAATAATTTTTCTGCACTGTTTATCATTCACATTTCGTTCAAATGAATAAATCATAAATATCCTATCCTGAAATAATTGTATTTTTAACTCAACGCAAAACACCCTTTTCAGACCTTTTTAGGGTCTTCTATAGACCTTTCCTACCTCCCCAACAAGAACAATAACAGACACAGCAACAACATATTAGTTTGTACGGTTACTCCCCGAGTCAGAGAAAATCGGATGATTGAACGGTTTAATATTTAAACCTACTTTTAGCTTAATGGATGAATATATCTACTATATATAACCAATGTCGTCTTGTATTCAGAAGCTGTTAATACTACCGTGACAAAGTTGTGATGTCTTTTAGACAAAAAAAATCAGATCTCAGTTGCCCATATTGATTAACTCTCTCTTCGAGAATGTGTTTTTGTATAACTTAATTAAGTCTCTGGGAACGACAGAAAATATCCAGCATTGGCCCCAAACCATTGATTTTGAGTTATGGGATGATCAACAAAGCTAGAGAATTCAAACAGAGCTCTGCAGGCCTATTGGATTATTTCACGGTGATTATATAAACATTGAGGTCCATCCTTGAATACAATGTATGAGAGATAAACAATTCCTGTTGCACTGTGAATAAAGGTCACCGAAATCCAATCGTATTAAAAAGGTCATTCTTTATTTACAGCCTGTGTTTGTCGCTAATGAAAAGTCATAATGACTTAGATCAGGTTCTCATTACACAAAGCTGAAATTGCATGTTTACTTGTACGAATACAATTGCCGGGATCAAGTTCACTATGTAATCGATATGAATAATATCGTCATTCATTGTATAATATTCAAAATCAATAGCCTTATGTAAATGTAGTGACTCAGATATGTCCTGGGACTTCATAACAAACTATTTATTCTTCAATACATTATTTAGTAATCGAGCGAAACACCATTGAAGTGCAAGAGAAGTGTTTTGATTAAAAAGAAAGAACCGTTTTCCATTATAATTGAAGTTTCATTGTTGTTATTTTTTATTTTTTTTTCTTCTTGTTAGCGTCAGTTTCACTTGATGATACAATATTTTGTACAATCATAATTAATCTTATTAAAACCAAACGAAAAAAAGTCTGATTCGACAGATATTATTAAGATAAAAAAGGATGTAGATTTTGAATACTTCTATTGTTTAGCAATATATTTTTTTTTAATTTACTTTGCGTAATATAGAGTCACAAAGGCAGATCTATATAAAGGCACATATAACACTTCAACTTAAGAAAAGAAAAATATGAGGAAAGCTTAAAGTCGATTTTATTTGTCGAAGCTAACAATTTGTTCAAATGTTTTCGTAGTTGGGAGATTTGATGTAGAGAACCACAAACCCCGAATTCTAAAAGTCCTCTTTTAAAGTTCAAAGCAGCGAAGAATCGTGGATTCCGAGCGGTAAAAACTCGGCTTTTATGGTTTGCAAACCCCATTAATCGGGCTGAAATGATTCCCACGCTCATTTCCGTGGCATTTGCAATTCCTTTCCCGGTCACTGTTGCGCAATTTCCCGAAAAATACGTTCTTTACAACTGCAATAATCTTTACAGAGATAACGAGAGATTCGTTGAAAGAATTCAGACCGAGAAAAAGAGCAAGAACATTATTCCTGCAAATCAACTGAAAAACAATAATAGAAATCTAAAAGTGGTCTTTTTTTTTTCTTTTTTAAGATTTAGAAAGGGATTTTTTATAGGGGGTGTGGCGGGGGGACGGGCGGGAGATAACACATGTGAAGAAATTTTATGCTAATCGATGCAATACATTCGTTTCTGGTAAGTCTTACAAAAGAGAAAAAAATTGTATGAAGAAGGAATATAAAAAAAGAAAACTAGTAAAGTACAATATGCAAATAAGAAAACATAGTGCTATGTAGGGAGTATTTACAAACAAAATATACACCATTCATGGAATTATCACCTAATGAGTTTTAATATATATATATATATTATATATTTATAATATATATATATATATAGATATATATATATTACCATTTCTTTTGTAAATCAACATTGCAAGCAAACCAACTATAACTAAGTGATGTGAAAACGTTATGAAACCGAAGGGGGAAAAAAATTATGACTCTTCTTACTTGGGGAAACCAATAGCAATATTTCTAGCTTACGTTCGAGTGTTCTATTGGCATGAAAAGTAACTTCGCGCGGTTCACCTGTAGAGAAACCAAACACTAACCCAAGCAGTTAAATCAAATATAGTTAAGACTGACGTTATATCTGAATAATTGTCATGTGTAATTATTTTCTTTTGTTTACTTCCAGCTAATGATGAAGACAGGTAACTTTGTGGCATCGAACTGAACTCATTATAGGAAAATAAAATAAAAATACTGCCCATGACTCTGAGATGCACCACATCAACACACGAGAGCGCTCACGCATAAAAACATACTCACACTTAATACACTAACACGTACAATTATGGCCTGCGTACATAACTGCACACTCACATAATTATAGACTAACTTCTCAATTTCAATCTTCGTGGCTCAAGTTCAGTTACATCGTTCATAGATGACGATTTCGCTTACTTGTGATGGAATGGTCAAAGGCTGTAAAGAAGGAATAGCTTGGCAGCTAAGTAATGCAAGCTGTTTATTCATACAGCTTAAGATTAGCTATGTCTTCTCTCTCTCTCTTCTCTCTCTCTCCTCTCTCTCTCTCTCTCTCTCTCTCTCTTATAGATGACTAAATCTATAACCCAGAGAAATCCGGTGAAAATTTATTTCGCGTTTTGAACTGAGAAACCTAACTAGACAGATAGGTACTGATATCTCTCTCTCTCTCTCTCTCTCTCTCTCTCTCTCTCTCTCTCTCTCTCTCATAGATGGCTAAATCTATATCCCAGAGATACAGGTGAAATCTATTTCGTGTTTTGAATTGAGAATTATAGTTATTATCAAAATAGTTTAACCAGACCACTGAGCTGTTTGAATTGAGATAGGTACTGAGATTAAGAGATTATTTTTTTTATATTTAATAGCTTCGGAATAAAGTTCTTTAAGAATCAATTGAAGCTAGCTATGATTGAAAAATAGATGTTTAAAAAGTAGCTTACTTAGAAATCCTGTAGGGGTTTATTTTGGTGCCGTCAGTGCACCTCATGCAGTGCGCTGTAGACTTTACTGAAGGCACTTAGCTGTTCCAACTTTCTTGCTTTCTAATTTACCTGTATTCCAGCCTCCTGTCTTCCAGAGTGCTGTCCAACCACTCCAACTTTCTGTTTTCATTGATCAAGTTGATCAAGAGCTTGATGGCTGAAAGTGCCCCATAGATAAGCTTTATAGCCTATTTTTTTTTTTTAAATAAATAATGAATCAATCTTTAATTATAAAAATGATAGTGAAGAAACATGTGTGCTCTAACAGACAGACAGGCAGACTGACGATCTCCATTCATGAACATCTGTACACGATAATCTGTTGTTGTGCTGTTTGAAGCGGTAATATCTTACTACAAAAATCAGTAGTTTGGTCTGTCTATCTGTTGTCTGTAAGCACTTTTCAGCGGTGCGGAATCCCACGTAAGTGCTTAACAGCTGACGGACCAATTCATTAGCATTTGGGGTTAAAGAGGGGTGAAGGAGAGAGGGTCTTTCCCTACTCAATGATTACCTAACTAACAAGATCAAGCCATTTTCAAATCGTTGCTGGATATGGTAAGATGCGGGTGAAAATTACATCCTTGAAAACTACCGCTTGGTTGGTAGTTTACGGTGAACATTGAATTGTGAATTTCTACGTTCTGACAAGTAGGGCAGTTACAACACATAGGAAATAACAAGAAAAGGAAATAAAAAGCTCGAGCGTTAGTTTGGCAAAAAAAAAAAAAAAAAAAAAAAAACACGGATGTTAGATAACTGTTACTTTAGAGTACAGTCACATCGTCCGGGCCCGTGGCACCCGGCCTCACTTCCGGGTATCGGGCCCCACTAACTTGTGAAGGCAAACAAGACGAACACGGACAGACTAAAGGTAGACAGAGGGGCGGATAACAGGAAGGGAAAAATGGATAGCTGCCTAATCGGGATGGCGCTGTTAATGACATGGATTTTCTGACGAGGCGCGTAATGCAAAGCAATCATACATGCGCATGCATATGTATATACAAAAATGCTTCGCATCGACCTTAGTATGCATAGGGTCATACGATTCAAATTTTAGTATTTGCATATTGGTGCAAAACGACACCGCTGGGCAGAAGTACGTGTGATAAATATCCATTATGGTTTTTTTTATAATCAAATGTTTGAAGTTAGTCCGATTGTCATTACTAACCTCTCCTGAAGCTTTACTTACAAGGTGTCCCTCGTGCTCGTTCATTTGTGGCATGGAAACTATACATAAACTGAAACTTGAATGAACTTTGGGTTTATTATAATCCATCGGGCAAGAGCCAGTGCTAGACAATAGATCTGGAATTTTTTCCATTTTTCCTAGTGCTCGCGCCTCACCCTGAAAATTACTGACGACCCCCTGGGTCTCTCCGTTTCGTCTTGTTTGCCTTCATATCACCGCTTCAAACTTAGTATACAACAACAGATTATCGTGTACAGATGTTCATGAATGGGGATCGTCAGTTTGCATGTCTGTCTGTTAGAGCACACTTCCTTGTTTCTTCACAATCATTTTTATAGTTAACGATTGATTTATTATTTACTAAGTTTTTGACCAAACTCATTCTATAAGCAACGTGAAAATTGTCAGATTCTAGCATTTTATAGCTTTTGGAAAAAGTGTGAACTCTTAGAAATCCAGTGTGGGCGGGTAGGTGTGTATGGGAGACGGAGCACATTTTGTCATACATATAGGCCTATAAAGCTGCACGGAACATCTTTAGACTTGATGTTATAAGAATCCCTGTATAAATATGGGTTGTGAGTATTTCTTTAAAAATAAAGTTTTGCCAAACCCAAAAATCTTACAAAGCTGAATGAAGAGCAGTATAGAATTTGTTGAGATTTTTTTTTTTTTTCTAAGAAGGGCTAGGAAGGTAGCGGCACTTGCTTACAAAGGTTTCCTCCCTTTTCTATGCATCAGGACATTCCTTTGTCCGATGTTTCTTTCTGCCCATCTCGCAAACTTCACATCCCTTGCAGCAATTGCTGTGATGTCTATATTTCTGGCATTTGAAAGTTCCTTGTTGGACGCGTTGTTTACGTGCTCGCCTACCACTCGATAGTCTCGAGCTCGATTCCCCGCTCTGCCAACGTGGAATCAGAGGAATTTGTTTCGGGTGATTAGAAATTCATTTCTCGATATAACGTGGTTCGGATCCCACAATAAACTGTAGGTCCCGTTTCTAGGTAACCAATTCGTTGCTAGCCACGTAAAAATATCTAATCCTTCGGGGCACCCCTAGGAGAGCTGTTAATCAGCTCGGTGGTCTGGGTAAACGAAGATTTATTGAACTTTCTGGCATTTAAGCATTCAAATTATTTTGTGTTCTATTTTCTGTTATGTACAATACTAATTAACTCAGTGGTTCTTAAACTGGGGGTAGCGCGCCCTTAGGGGGCGTCAGTAATTTCCAGGGGAGGCTCGAGCACTAGGAAAAAAAAATTCTCTAGTTATATTCGTTATTCTCTTAATAAGAGTGAGGAAGATATATTGAGAAGTTCATGAAAAAAATGCAAAATTGTCGCCTTATAACGTTAGTTTCCTATAGTTTACTACTCTGGTTAGACTCGTTGGGCTGACCAGGTTTTGTAATTATTGACCTTCCTTCCTATCCCTCGAAACCGCTTCTCTTTCTTGTTTCTTTCATTTTCCTTTAAATCTGGGAAGGAATTTTACTGATAGACGCAAGGGGGGCGTGGGGGGAAGGACCAACTCTTAGAGGGGGCGTGGTAATAAAAATCTTAAGAGTAACTGAATTTTAACGGAAACCAGCTCAATTGCTTTCTCTCTTTGCTTGTTTGTTTGTATGGTGTTTTTGCGTTGCATGGAACCAGTGGTTATTCAGCAACGGGACCAACTTCTTTACATAACTTCCGAACCACGTCGAGAGTGAACTTCTTCACCAGAAATACACATATCTCACACCTCAGTGGAATACCCGAGAATAGAACTCGCGTCAAGACCATACCGATCACGCCACTGAGGCGCTATTTTTCTCTTTGCTGATCTTTGCAACATATATTTTTTTTTATTATTTTTCCACGCCCTTAAGTGTAAACCAAAAGAGTAGTCAAGTCAATTTTAGGGAACCGGTTACGAGCTAAAGGAAGAACTACAGTTATTTTTTTTTTTATCCTAAAAATGGTAGACCATCCCAAACGTACTTTTGTGATGCGTGTTTACTTGCCGTAATGCTTAGGTCTAATGAAAGCTCCAGACAGACAATGTATCACCAACTTTTAAGCCTGAAGACCTAAACATTATCAAAGAACAGGCCTAAAGTCATCACAGGTAGGGGTGGAAAATGGCTGTAACGCGATTGTTACAAATATTGCCAAATACTGTTCCATCTCACGTAACCAGTAAATTATTTATAATCACGTAATTAAAAAAAAAAGAGTAAATGGAGCATGAAATATAACTTGCCTCTTTGACTGACAATTGCTGTATACCTACACAAAAGGGAGATAATAATAGGCAGTTTAGGTTGGATGCGTGATGAACAGGTTTTAGGCCTCCAAAGCCGTCATCAATTTTGTCAAGGGGGACAAGCTTAAACACAGGACGCACTCGCGTAAGCCTAAACCCTGAACAATACAGCGATTATATTTATATATATATCTTTAGATCTTAGGCTGCACGCTTGTAGACGAGAGAGGGAGAGGCCTATAAGCTTGTAGAGGTGGCGGACATCATAAAACAAATCTCTCGGCCATATCTCATCCATTCTTTTTTTGTAGAAACTTCCCAAACCAGAGGCATCACATATATCGGAAACTTCGTCAATAAATCTTAAAACCCCAACCTGACTTGACAGTGTCCTCAGGACACCAGGGCAATGGGATGCAATTTGGATGATGTCCCACTGATCGATGTTCTTGTATCAGTAAAGGGATTTTCTTATTCTAAAGCCGGCTATGCGTGCAAGATAAAACCAATACGCAATCTATGTGCGAGGAAAAATTCAAAATAATCAACAAAGCAGAAGTAAAAAGGGAATGGAAAACAAAAGACGGGATGAACACAAATGGAGGCGGTAGATAATTTTATTTTTCTTTATGGAATAGTAAAGGCAGCTTACTGGAAAAACGGGGTTCCGAAAATGGAAACTGAACGAAAAGTGTTTATTTTTAGCGAGATGTACGAAATATACTTTATCTACTCATATAGATATATCAATATATATAGATATATATATATTATAGATATATATGATATTATATATATATTATATATATCTATATATATATGTATGGTATCATATATATATATATATATATAGATATATATTATATATATAGATATATATATATAGGTATATATTATATAGAGAAAAAGTATACAGTTTATGATATATAGATATATAGATATATATAAGAGATATATATATATATATATATAGATATAGATATGTATATATGTATATATATATATATATATATATATATATATATATATATATAGATATATATATATATATATATACTATTATATATATACAAATATATATATAGATATATATATATATATATATATATATATATATATATATATATTTGATATATATACATATATATATATATATTATATATATATATATATATATATATATATATATATATATATATATATTTATATATAATGCCTTCGTCCATAAAAAACTTTCCCGAAATTTAATTCACCTCTCATATAGTGGGACATTAAGAAGAAATTACAGAAAGTTTAAACATCTCTGTTTTTCCTTTCCCTTCTCATTTATCTATTTTTGAGGTCTTGGCTTCCGGAGGTATATCTGAATGGTCCTTTCCGTTGGCATTCGAACAAGTTAAACATTTTTCTCTTCCTTTAGCCCTGAGTTGCCATTAACCCTTGGGAAAAAAATAAATAAAAACGAAAAACAAACGTAAATCGCATGATTACACTGGAAACCCCTGAAACACCAGAAACAGCTGCATGCCTTTTTACAACTTTAACTTCCCGTACTCAGACGAAAAAAAGAAACATGGGAAAGAAGACCTAAGCATTTGAGAATAGTCTAAGCAGGCCTCTGAACCTTACGACTGCGCGTCCCCATAAATAACTCGACCTTCTTCCTGGGGACGACGTAATGGCTTCCTCAGAAGTAAAAATGGTTCACGCAAGCTGCCCTGGAGAGTAGCAGAAAAAGAACGGAACTTTTGGGAAGTAGCAGAACCCAAGTACACTGGTAGGTAGCTGCTCACATTAGACAGGAATTCGGTTATCAGAAGCAACAGGAAATAGGAAAGAAATTAAGAGTAGTGAGGATAAAATGCGTAATTTGAAAGAAGGAAAAAGACAAGGAAAGGAAGTTGTGTGGACGAATTAGAGAACAGGATATGTAACAGAGAGGCTGTTATGTAAATATGAAAAATATAGATAATAACAATTATAACGAAAACAAGGAACATATGAAACATGAAATCAGCAATGTTAACGAAAATGGTTGGAGGGTAACAACCAAAAACGAGAAGGGTGAACTTGAATAGTTGAGAGAAAAAAAAATGGTATTTCAAATACTGATTCTCATTATGAGTGTGGCGAATGTATTTCGTTCTTGTACGGACCTTATACAAGATTCTAACAAACTCTCGCTGATATTTCCAGTCAACTTTTCCTCGGAGACGAAAAGACGACCACAGCCTGTCAATAGCAGAACTGGCAAGTGTTTGTCGAGTTATGTTGGATGAAAGGGAATATTTGACATCTACGCCAGTCTTTTCATAGGAGAGGCGAAAAAAAATAAGAAAGAGTAAGCGTAGGAGTAAAGAAGAAGCGTTAGAAGAAGTAAAGGGAGTTACAAAATGAAATCAAAAGTATAAACAAAATATAAGTTGCCTGAATGTCTTCATCTCGAATAATGAACAAGGTAAGTTTGCGTTTAATAACCCTCACGTGATATATCAATACGCGCTGAGCCATCAAGGGTGGATTCAGCATGTAGGTGTATCCGAGTTTTATCAAGGTTAGATGAGCAAAAATCAATATCTGATCAGGTTGTAACTAAGAGGAAACATGGTCTGTTCTCTGCTCATATTAATCTAGGACAACGAGAATTTTCGTATGTAATAACTCCAATTAAAAGTCTAAAAGTTCCGTGTTTTTGTTTTTCCCTTAAAAAAAGATTGAGTTTAATATGTTGAAAAGTATAATGAAATAATTTATTTGCATAAGTTTACACTTTATGATCAAATACTTATAGCGGCAACAGAAGTTGGTGAAAATTACAAGAATTTGATAAAAAAAACGTCTGAGTCGTTGAAATAAGAAGAACATTTCCACTCAGTCTTTATGAACACATTTTTTATGCGTTCAAGATCCAGTAATTACTACAAGGGATGAGCACTCACTCACTTACTCAAAATTGCGTGAGAAGTTATAAGAAGTGATAAGAATCTTTAGAATATCTGTGAACACTTTTCTATGTATTCAAGATCCTAATGACTACAGGAGATACGCATTCAGCCAATTATTTATTCGAAATGTCGTTCCATAAATGAAGAGTTCTTGTTTTCAGATATGCTAATGAATTGGTAATTAAAGAATATTCATTTTTTTCGAATCGAGAAGGTTAATGCATTTTTGTAATTAAGCACGTTATTCTACTTTTAGCTCATTGAAACCCACTTTTTATAGAAATATTACACCAGTTAAATTTTATGTAAATAATGCGCTTTAAAAAATTAAATGCCCTTTGCGTTCCCCTAACCTGTCTCCTCTCTTCTTACCTTTCTCGAAATTCTAGAACTCGTTACTCAACTTACACATTAAAATACAATATAGAGAACTTTACAACAGCTAAAGGGCAGTTAACAAAATAGGCAAGAATATTATTTAAATAAAAAAAAAATACTGTCGAACTTCTATCCTCCGTTGCCACTGGGTCTTTTCCCCATGATCTGAGCCCGGCATTCCTGATCAATACCAGTCCAGAAATAACGTAATGAGGAGAAGACTTCGCGTGCTTCGGGTGAAATTAACTTGTTGGAAAATCAAAGGCCAAGTCAGGTTATTGGATACGCGGTCAATTATACACCTCAAACACAAGACACGTACTGAAAAGTTAAAACCTGACTGTGGTAAAGCATTTCAAACGACTTTCTCGTTCATTTGTGTGAATGAATGGATAAAGGTGTGGTTATGAGAATGGCTTGATCTGGGACGTCGTATATATATATATATAATAAATATATATATATATCTATATATATATCTGTATATATATATATATATATATATATATATGATATATATATATCTAACTATATATATATATATATTATATATATATATATATATATATATATATATATAGTATATATATATATATATATGGTAATAAAAAGTTATATATATATATATATGTGTGTGTGTGTGTGTGTATATATATGTATATATATATATATATATATATATATATATATATATATATCTATATGTATATATATATATATATGTATATATATATATATATATATATATATATATATATATATATATATATATATATATATATATATATATATATATATATATATATATATATATATATATATATATATAGAGAGAGAGAGAGAGAGAGAGAGAGAGAGAGAGAGAGAGAGAGAGAGAGATCTATATATATTATATATATATCATATATATATATATTATATATATATATATATATATATATATATATATATATATATATATATATATATATATATATCTATATATAGATATATATACATATATCTATCTATGTATATATATATGCGTATATATATATATATATATATATATATATATATATATATATATATAGTATATAGATATATATATAGGTAGAATAGATAGATAGATAGATAGATAGATAGATAGATAGATAAATAGATAGATATTATTATCATCGATTCCCGAGCATGAATTAGTTAGCATCCGTATTGTCAAAATTCGAGGAGCCTCTGTTGATGAAGACAGTAAAGTATGTATTAAAATATCACTTGACTGTGGTTGGTATCACCACTTATGTAAAAATAAGTAAATAAATAAACAAAACATATACCATCATAAAGAATATAAACCCTTTTGTTACGATAAGCCACGAAGAGCACTTTTTTAAGAAAACATTGTTTTCATCCATTCACCCCTCCTAGTTCAGGGAACGACTTTCGGTGTTGCCTTTCCATTTTTAATTTGGACGTAGATGGGTGTGTGTGGTCACTTATACCCTACGCCCCATGTCTTACATATGTTCTAAGAGGGGTGATATACCAAGAGCTCCTGGTTCTCACTGGTAATCATTTCTCCATGAACTGGAATCGTAAAATATTGCTCAATTCCTGTGAATGGTTTTCTTACTTCTGAGTTCATCATTCAGTGTACAACATTACTTTAATTCTCTTGGTAAATGTACAGTTCCAATTCACACTTATTTATTCCTGTACTTTTTGTGGATACAATATAATAATAATAATAATAATAATAATAATAATAATAATAATAATAATAATAAGTCCATGGATACTCGCTCAAAAACTTCAAGGCCCTACACCCACGAATAGCAGAACAACTCCAGCATTGTATCTCAAATCACATGCACCCAAATGGATGACCACAGGAAGAACATCCTTAGTACAAAAAGACAAGAGTAAGGGAAATATAGCCAGTAACTACAGGCCTATCACCTACCTACCAATAATGGTGGGAAGTTACTAACCAGGTATCAACAGTGAAAGGCTATACAACTACCTAGAGGAGACAAACACCATCCCCCACAAACAGAAAGGCTGCAGAAGGAAGTGTAGGGGCACAAAAGACCAGCTCCTGATAGACAAAATGGTAATGAAGAACAGTAGGAGAAGGAAAACCAACCTAAGCATGGCATGGATAGACTATAAGAAAGCCTTCGACATGATACCACACACATGGCTAATAGAATGCCTGAAAATATATGGGGCAGAGGAAGACACCATCAGCTTCCTTAAAAGTAAAATGCACAACTGGAATACAATACTTACAAGCTCTGGAATAAGACTAGCAGAGGTTAATATCAGGAGAGGGATCTTCCAGGGGCGACTTAACTGTCCCCACTACTCTTCGTAGTAGCCATGATTCCCATGACAAAGTACTACAGAAGATGGATGCCGGGTACCAACTCAAGAAAAGAGGCAACAGAATCAACCATCTGATGTTCATGGACGACATCAAGCTGTATGGTAAGAGCATCAAGGAAATAGATACCCTAATCCTAGACTGTAAGGATTGTATCTGGGGACATCAGGATGGAGTTTTGGTCATAGAAAAATGCGCCTTAGTCAACATACAAAAAGGCAAAGTAACGAGAACTGAAGGGATAAAGCTACCAGATGGGAGCAACATCAAACACATAGAATGAGACAGGATACAAATACCTAGGAATAGTGGAAAGGAGGGGATATAAACACCAAGAGATGAAGGACACGATCAGGAAAGAATATATGCAGAGACTCAAGGCGATACTCAAGTCAAAACTCAACGCCGGAAATATGATAAAAGCCATAAACACATGGCAGTGCCCAGTAATCAGATACAGCGCAGGAATAGTGGAATGGACGAAGGCAGAACTCCGCAGCATAGACCAGAAAACCAGGAAACATATGACAATACACAAAGCACTACACCCAAGAGCAAATACGGACAGACTATACATAACACGAAAGGAAGGAGGGAGAGGACTACTAAGTATAGAGGACTGCGTTAACATCGAAAACAGAGCACTGGGGCAATATCTGAAAACCAGTGAAGACGAGTGGCTAAAGAGTGCATGGGAAGAAGGACTAATAAAAGTAGACAAAGACCCAGAATATACAGAGACAGGAGAATGACAGACAGAACAGAGGACTGGCACAACAAACCAATGCACGGACAATACATGAGACAGACTAAAGAACTAGCCAGCGATGATACATGGCAATGGCTACAGAGGGGAGAGCTAAAGAAGGAAACTCAAGGAATGATAACAGCGACACAAGATCAGGCCCTAAGAACCAGATATGTTCAAAGAACGATAGACGGAAATAAAAGAGGCATGATTCAGTGGCAAAAAGCCCTCCACTAGAGCCTGTGCAAGAAACATCAGCTACCTTGCAGTAATAAGTGGTACGAGCACCAACCAGGGAGATGATAGAAAAATGATCAGGCAAAGATCCTCTGGGACTATGGTATCAGAACGGATAGGGTGATACGTTCAAATAGACCAGACGTGACGTTGATTGACAAAGTCAAGAAGAAAGTATCACTCATTGATGTCGCAATACCATGGGACACCAGAGTTGAAGAGAAAGAGAGGGAAAAAATGGATAAGTATCAAGACCTGAAAATAGAAATAAAAATAAAAATAAAAACTTCGCAACTGAATAAAAAAAAAAGTAAACGTCACATCTTGATTGTGATTGGCTATGAAATAGTAAAAAAAAAAAAATAGGTGTCCTAAATTCAGTCGATATCATTTTATAAAAAGCCTTTGCATACTGACAGGATGACTAACTAAATAGCTATTTCATGTATTTATTTTGTAGCAGAGATTCCAGATATGAATAATCACATAAAGCTCGAATGGAAACGATGCCCATTCCATTGTTCAACAAAAAATGATACTCATAAACACAGATTTATCCTTTTAAGCCCATTAAACACAATTACCGCTGCAAAAATTATTGATAGGGTGTAAGGGAGTCACGGGATTGCCTATCAGTTCATTGTCATAGAAATTCACTATTATCTTCGCAAAAAAAGGGGGGTAGGTTCAGTTTTCAATAAATCTGATGAAAACACCGAAAACTCGATTGTTTTAACATCGTCTGTTTTTACTGTAGTTGTGTTAGTAATAAGTGGTACGAGCACCAACCAGAGGGAGTGATAGAAAATGATCAGGCAAAGATCCTCTCGGGACTATGGTATCAGAACGGATAGGGTGATACGTGCAAACAGACCAGACGTGACGTTGATTGACAAAGTCAAGAAGGAAGTATCACTCATTGATGTCGCAATACCATGGACACCAGAGTGAAGAGAAAGAGAGGGAAAGGATGGATAAGTATCAAGATCTGAAAATAGAAATAAGAAGGATATTGGATATGCCAGTGGAAATCGACCTACTAATCATAGGAGCACTAGGCACGATCCCAAGATCCCTGAAAAGGAATCTAGAAAACTAGAGGCTGAAGTAGCTCCAGGACTCATGCGAAGAGTGTGATCCTAGAAACGGCACACATAGTAAGAAAAGTGATGGGACTCCTAAGGAGGCAGGATGCAACCCGGAACCCCACACTATAAATACCACCCGTCGAATTGGAGGACTGTGATAGAGCAAAAAAAAAAATTAAATAAAAAATAATAATAATAATAATAATAATAATAATAATAATAATAATAATAATAATAATAATAATAATAATAATAATAATAATAATAATAATAATGACTGGCAGATAGGAACAAAGAAGTGCTAGCGGAATTCTCATAAAAATATATCGTACAGGAAAGACAGGTATGAACATTCTGTATAAAAGTATCGCAAACTCACTCTGAGTGCATCTCAGATCACCTCTTCTGTCCCTTTGCAAACAGAAAGCATTAAGCAACTGCTTATCTTTCTCGCATTATATTGCTCAATTTCGAATTGCCACAGATTCACAGCACAAAATCATAAAACTGAAGTAATATTTTGGAAAGGTGTTATCTGGCGGGCTATGATATATCGTATCTAATATCCCACGAAAAGTTGACGAAATTAGGACTCTAAGATGGGGCTGTTTAGGAGGATAAAATGGGTCACATTTGCACATGAAATTTCTTTGAATTGATGAAAACAATTCTCAGATGTATACAAACAAGAGCGCCAATTTTATCAACAGGCAACAGAAAACCATTTGAGATATATTTTTGCCGTAGAGCAAAAATATATCTCAATCCTTCGATTCCAAATCAAAGAGCAGCAACCCAGATCCACATTGATCTCCCAAAACGTTTTTTAAAAATGGGCCTAAGCCCATGGCCACTGTGAATTTTCATGAAGTGGTAAATCCAATAGCGGAATTGCGGCTTTGTCAGCCTCGTACACAGTAGCTGTAGGTGACGAGTTTGGCAAAATATCCTTTATTGAAAAAAATTCTTTCATGTTTGCTCTGCGAGATTTGCCACATAAATTGCTAAAAGAGATCTTTTCTTTTATTTGCATTACTGAAACAAAACAAAAACCATGTGGGTGTTATTTCAAACAGCAGAATAAACTCTACTAATTTATTCTTGACGCTTTTCAATTTAGAACAGGGGAGTGTTTACTTTGAACTTGCCACTAGTTTTTAGAGCTTAAACATTTTTCCTTTCTACTGAGCAGGATATTTTCCTCCAAAACATTGTATTTTTTTTTCTATTGCGAAAAACACATACTTATTTCAGCCAGCGCTAAGAGTAGGTAATCCTTTTGGGAAAGTAGTTTTACCTTTAAATAGAGCGTTATTTTTAGATTTAAAATATATTTTTCTTATTTCAAAAAGCCTGCTGTTGGGCTTATAACAAAGATTTTTATCAAATGAGCACATTCTGATCACCATATCATTAACTACTTTAGGGCAACAATTCGTCTCCCTAGAATGGTTTTGCTTTACTCTTGGTATAACTTTAAAGCAACGCACGCATTAATTTTTTTCACTTAGTCCTCATGGAAGTTTGTGAGCGTGTGTGTATGTCCAGAAAATCAATCGTCCAAAATTATTCTTCACTTCTCTTCCCTTAGCTATTTCATTTTACAGTATTTAAATGTCATGTTGCCAAATCTGAACAGCGGTTTTCTAAAGCACGCTTGCCAAATTTTTCTTCTTGCAGTGAAAAATAGAAAAAAAAATTTCCCTCGGTTAAATTATTCTTATTTTGTATGTATGTACTCGTGTGTTTTAATAGTATACAGTGAAATATATTGCCACGGACGACGCACTTCCATAGAAATTCTGAGGGCAACAAAGAACCTCTAGAAGGTAAACAAAATTCAGGGCTAATTGAAATTTATATTACGATAGCAACGTTTCGTTAGGGGAAAATATAACCTCTTGGTGAATTAGTGTTGAAAGATCCAAAACATATAATTAGCACTGTGGTATTGGTTAGTCACTGCTAAATAGCATTTATATGTATTCATTCTTGGCTATACTTTAGGTAGACAGTAATAACACTATTGGTTATGCAAAAAAAAAAAAGACCAATAAAAAAAAACAAGAAGCAACTAGACACGACTCGTCTGAGAACTATGATTCCCCTCGACATGTATAACTCGGGACTATTATAATTAAAACAAATTTTCTCATCCCCTATCTCTGCTAAACCATAAGTAACGTGCAGAATATACAGTTGTAATAAATTGGGA
>NC_061110.1:106639510-106708488 GCF_015104395.2 Macrobrachium nipponense
CGTTCCTATACCCAAGGATTCTAACAATCTCTCGCTGATATTTCCAGTCAACTTTTCCTCGGAGACGAAAAGACGACCACAGCCTGTCAATAGCAGAACTGGCAAGTGTTTGTCGAGTTATGTTGGATGAAAGAATATTGACATCTACGCCAGTCTTTCATAGGAGAGGCGAAAAAATAAGAAAGAGTAAGCGTAGGAGGTAAAGAAGAAGCGTTAGAAGAAGTAAAGGGAGTTACAAAATGAAATCAAAAGCATAAACCAAATATAAGTTGCCTGAATGTCTTCATCTCGAATAATGAACAAGGTAAGTTTGCGTTTAATAACCCTCACGTGATATATCAATACGCGCTGAGCCATCAAGGGTGGATTCAGCATGTAGGTGTATCCGAGTTTTATCAAGGGTAGATGAGCAAAAATCAATATCTGATTAGCTTGTAACTAAGAGGAAACATGGTCTGTTCTCTGCTCATATTAATCTAGGACAAAGAGAATTTTCGTATGTAATAACTCCAATTAAAAGTCTAAAAGTTCCGTGTGTTTGTTTTTCCCTTAAAAAAGATTGAGTTTAATATGTTGAAAAGTATAATGAAATCATTTATTTGCATAAGTTTACACTTTATGATCAAATACTTATAGGGGCAACGGAAGTTGGTGAAAATTGCCTGAATTTGAAAAAAAAAGTCTGAGTCGTTGAAATAAGTAGAACATTTCCACTCAGCCTTTATGAACACATTTTTTATGCGTTCAAGATCCAGTAATTACTATAGGGGATGAGCATTCACTCACTTACTCAAAATTGCGTGAGAAGTTATAAGAAGTGATAAGAATCTTTAGAATATCTGTGAACACTTTTATATGTATTCAAAATCCTAATGACTACAGGAGATACGCATTCAGCCAATTATTTATTCGAAATTTCGTTCCATAAATGAAGAGTTCTCGTTTTCAGATATGCTAATGAATTGGTAATTGAAGAATATTCATTTTTTTCGAACCGAGAAGGTTAATGCATTTTTGTAATTAAGCCCGTTATTCTACTTTTAGCTCATTGAAACCCACTTTTATAGAAATATTACACCAAGTTAAATTATGTAAATAAATGCGCTTTGCGTTCCCCTAACCTGTCTCCTTCTCTTCTTACCTTTCTCGAAATTCTAGAACTCGTTGCTCAACTTACACATTAAAATACAATGTAGAGAACTTTACAACAGCTAAAGGGCAGTTAACAAAAATAGGCAAGAATATTATTTAAAAATAAAAAAAAATACTGTCGACTTCCTATCCCCCGTTGCCACTGGGTCTTTTCCCCATGATCTGCGCCCGGCATTCCTGATCAATACCAGTCCAGAAATAACGTAATGAGGAGAAGACTTCGCGTGCTTCGGGTGAAATTAACTTGTTGGAAAATCAAAGGCCAAGTCAGGTTATTGGATACGCGGTCAATTATACACCTCAAACACAAGACACGTACTGAAAAGTTAAAACCTGATTGTGGTAAAGCATTTGAAACGACCTTCTTCTTTCATTTGTGTGATATGGAATAAAGGTGTGGTTATGAGAATGGCTTGATCTGGGACGTCGTATATATATATATATATATACATATATATAGAAAGAGAGAGAGAGAGAGAGAGAGAGAGAGAGATATCGAACGAGAATCGGAGAAAACTTCGTCGGTATGAAGATACCTGCAAGAAACTTATTGATACCACTAAAGCAATTGTTTTTAAACGAAAATTTTATATATATGTATATATATATATATATATATATATAGATATATATATATATATATATATATATATATATATATATGTATATATATATGTATATATATATATATATATATATATATATATATATATATATATATATGTGTGTGTGTGTGTGTGTGTATAATATATATATATATATATATATAATATATATATATATATATATATATATATTATATATATATATATATATATATAGATTGATAGATAGATAGATAGATAGATAGATAGATATCTTATCATCGATTCCCGAGCATGAATTAGTTAGCATCCGTATTGTCAAAATTCGTGGAGCCTCTGTTGATGAAGACAGTAAAGTATGTATTAAAACATCACTTGACTGTGGTTGGTATCACCACTTATGTAAAAATACGTAAATAAATAAACAAAACATATACCATCATAAAGAATATAAACCCTCCTGTTACGATAAGCCACGAAGAGCACTTTTTAAGAAAACATTGTTTTCATCCATTCACCCCTCCTAGTTCAGGGAACGACTTTCGGTGTTGCCTTTCCATCTTTAATTTGGACGTAGATGGGTGCGTGTGGTCACTTATACTCTACGTCCCATGTCTTACATATGTTCTTTGAGGGGTGATATACCAAGAGCTCCTGGTTCTCACTGGTAATAATTTCTCCATGAACTGGAATCGTAAAATATTGCTCAATTCTTGTGAATGGTTTTCTTACTTCTGAGTTCATCATTCAGTGTACAACATTACTTTAATTCTCTAGGTAAATGTACAGTTCCAATTCACACTTATTTATTCCTGTACTTTTTGTGGATACAATATAATAATAATAATAATAATAATAATAATAATAATAATAATAATAATAATAATAATAATAATAAGTCCATGGATACTGGCTCAAAAACTTCAAGGCCCTACACCCACGAACAGCAGAACAACTCCAGCATTGTATCTCAAATCACCAAGCCCCCAAATGGATGACCACAGGAAGAACATCCTTAGTACAAAAAGACAAGAGTAATGGAAATATAGCCAGTAACTACAGGCCTATCACCCTGCCTACCAATAATGTGGAAGTTACTAACAGGTATCATCAGTGAAAGGCTATACAACTACCTAGAGGAGACAAACACCATCCCCCACCAACAGCAAAGGCTGCAGAAGGAAGTGTAGGGCACAAAAGACCAGCTCCTGATAGACAAAATGGTAATGAAGAACAGTAGGAGAAGGAAAACCAACCTAAGCATGGCATGGATAGACTATAAGAAGCCTTCGACATGATACCACACACATGGCTAATAGAATGCCTGAAAATATATGGGGCAGAGGAAACACCATCAGCTTCCTCAAAAATACAATGCACAACTGGAATACAATACTTACAAGCTCTGGAATAAGACTAGCAGAGGTTAATATCAGGAGAGGGATCTTCCAGGGCGACTCACTGTCCCCACTACTCTTCGTATAGCCATGATTCCCATGACAAAAGTACTACAGAAGATGGATGCCGGGTACCAACTCAAGAAAAGAGGGCAACAGAATCAACCATCTGATGTTCATGGACGACACCAAGCTGTATGGTAAGAGCATCAAGGAAATAGATACCCTAATCCAGACTGTAAGGATTGTATCTGGGGACATCAGAATGGAGTTTGGAATAGAAAAATGCGCCTTAGTCAACATACAAAAAGGCAAAGTAACGAGAACTGAAGGGATAAAGCTACCAGATGGGAGCAACATCAAACACATAGATGAGACAGGATACAAATACCTAGGAATAGTGGAAGGAGGGGATATAAAACACCAAGAGATGAAGGACACGATCAGGAAAGAATATATGCAGACTCAAGGCGATACTCAAGTCAAGACTCACGCCGGAAATATGATAAAAGCCATAAACACATGGGCAGTGCCAGTAATCAGATACAGCGCAGGAATAGTGGAATGGACGAAGGCAGAACTCCACTTCATAGATCAGAAAACCAGGAAACTATGACAATACACAAAGCACTACACCCAAGAGCAAATACGGACAGACTATACATAACACGAAAGGAAAGGAAGGGAGAGGACTACTAAGTATAGAGAACTGCGTCACATCGAAAACAGAGCACTGGGGCAATATCTGAAAACCAGTGAAAGACGAGTGGCTAAAGAGTGCATGGGAAGAAGGACTAATAAAAGTAGACGAAGACCCAGAAATATACAGAGACAGGAGAATGACAGACAGAACAGAGGACTGGCACAACAAACCAATGCACGGACAATACATGAGACAGACTAAAGAACTAGCCAGCGATGACACATGGCAATGGCTACAGAGGGAGAGCTAAAGAAGGAAACTGAAGGAATGATAACAGCGGCGCAAGATCAGGCCCTAAGAACCAGATATGTTCAAAGAACGATAGACGGAAATAACATCTCTCCCATATGTAAAAGTGCAATACGAAAATGAAACCATAAACCACATAGCAAGCGAATGCCCGGCACTTGCACAGAACCAGTACAAAAAGAGGCATGATTCAGTAGCAAAAGCCCTCCACTGGAGCCTGTGCAAGAAACATTAGCTACCTTGCAGTAATAAGTGGTACGAGCACCAACCTGAGGGAGTGATAGAAAAACGATCACGCAAAGATCCTCTGGGACTATGGTATCAGAACGGATAGGGTGATACGTGCAAACAGACCAGACGTGACGTTGATTGACAAAGTCAAGAAGAAAGTATCACTCATTGATGTCGCAATACCATGGGACACCAGAGTTGAAGAGAAAGAGAGGGAAAAATGGATAAGTTATCAAGATCTGAAAATAGAAATAAGAAGGATATGGGATATGCCAGTGGAAATCGTACCTATAATCATAGGAGCACTAGGCACGAATCCCAAGATCCCTGAAAAGGAATCTAGAAAAACTAGAGGCTGAAGTAGCTCCAGGACTCATGCAGAAGAGTGTGATCCTAGAAACGGCACACATAGTAAGAAAAGTGATGGACTCCTAAGGAGGCAGGATGCAACCCGGAACCCCACACTATAAATACCACCCAGTCGAATTGGAGGACTGTGATAGAGCAAAAAAAAAAAAAAAACAAAAAAAAAAAAAAAAAAAAAAAAAAAATAATAATATAATATAATAATAATAATAATAATAATAATAATAATAATAATAATAATAATAATGACTGGCAGATAGGAACAAAGAAGTGCTAGCGGAATTCTCATCTAAAAATATATCGTACAGGAAAGACAGGTATGAACATTCTGTATAAAAGTATCGCAAACTTCAACTCTGAGTGCATCTCAGATCACCTCTTCTGTCCCTTTGCAAACAGAAAACATTAAGCAACTGCTTATCTATCTCGCATTATATTGCTCAATTTCGAATTGCCACAGATTCACAGCACAAAATCATAAAACTGAAGTAATATTTTGGAAAGGTGTTATCTGGCGGGCTATGATATATCGTATCTAATATCCCACGAAAAGTTAACGAAATTAGGACTCTAAGATAAAATGGGTCACATTTGCACATGAAATTTCTTTGAATTGATGAAAACAATTCTCAGATGTATACAAACAAGAGCGCCAATTTTATCAACAGGCAACAGAAAACCATTTGAGATATATTTTTGCCGTAGAGCAAAAATATATCTCAATCCCTTCGATTCCAAATCAAAGAGCAGCAACCCAGATCCACATTGATCTCCCAAAACGCTTTTTAAAAATGGGCCTAAGCCCATGGCCACTGTGAATTTTCATGAAGTGGTAAATCCAATAGCGGAATTGCGGCTTTGTCAGCCTCGTACACAGTAGCTGTAGGTGACGAGTTTGGCAAAATATCCTTTATTGAAAAAAATTCTTTCATGTTTGCTCTGCGAAATGTGCCACATAAATTGCTAAAAGAGATCTTTTCTTTTATTTGCATTACTGAAACAAAACAAAAAACCATGTGGGTGTTATTTCAAACAGCAGAATAAACTCTACTAATTTATTCTTGACGCTTTTCAATTTAGAACAGGGAGTGTTTATTTGAACTTGGGCCACTAGTTTTAGAGCTTAAACATTTTTTCTTTCTACTGAGCAGGATATTTTCCTCCAAAACATTGTATTTTTTTTTCTATTGCGAAAAACACATACTTATTTCAGCCAGCGCTAAGAGTAGGTAATCCTTTTGGGAAAACAGTTTTACCTTTAAATAGAGCGTTATTTTTAGATTTAAAATATATTTTTCTTATTTCGAAAAGCCTGCTGTTGGGCTCATAACAAAATTTTTATCAAATGAGCACATTCTGATCACCATATCATTAACTACTTTAGGGCAACAATTCGTCTCCCAAGAATGGTTTTGCTTTACTCTTGGTATAACTTTAAAGCAACGCACGCATTAATTTTTTTCACTTAGTCCTCATGGAAGTTTGTGAGCGTGTGTGTATGTCCAGAAAATCAATCGTCCAAAATTATTCTTCGCTTCTCTTCCCTTAGCTATTTCATTTTACAGTATTTAAATGTCATGTTGCCAAATCTGAACAGCGGTTTCTAAAGCACGCTTGCCAAATTTTCTTCTTGCAGTGAAAATAGAAAAAAAAATTTCCCTCGGTTAAATTATTCTTATTTTGTATGTATGTACTCGTGTGTTTTAATAGTATACAGTGAAATATATTGCCACGGACGACGCACTCCCATAGAAATTCTGAAGGCAACAAAGAACCTCTAGAAGGTAAACAAAATTCAGGGCTAATTGAAATTTATATTACGATAGCAACGTTTCGTTAGGGGAAAATATAACCTCTTGGTGAATTAGTGTTGAAAGATCCAAAACATATAATTAGCACTGTGGTATTGGTTAGTCACTGCTAAATAGCATTTATATGTATTCATTCTTGGCTATACTTTAGGTAGACAGTAATAACACTATTGGTTATGCAAAAAAAAAGACCAATAAAAAAAAAAACAAGAAGCAACCAGACACGACTCGTCTGAGAACTATGATTCCCCTCGACATGTATAACTCGGGACTATTATAATTAAAACAAATTTTCTCATCCCCTATCTCTGCTAAACCATAAGTAACGTGCAGAATATACAGTTGTAATAAATTGGGAGAAGTAAGGTAATTAAACAAGCAGAAATTAATGAGGCTGATTTTCTCAAATCCCTGGAGCAACTAAATAGGAAATCTCTCAGAATCATAAGATTTACTTCATCCATAACAGTAAAAACTGGTTGTTTAATGATTGCGTACATTCCTTGACTGAACTTGGCTCGCTGACTGATTCCTGCTGGTAGTGAGTTGTTGATAAGATACTCCTTGAGTTTAGGGTGAACGATTTTCACCACATAATGCACCATTATAGAGTCGAGTACTCTTACAGATTGCAAACACGAGAGTAAGGTAAGCTCTGTGCCTGTATCTTTTAACCATCTTGCTTTCCTGTATTAATTCTACAAATTTTGAAAGATTCAGCCCCACAGCAAAATATACTAATCAGTTGCTTCTGTCTTGAGTGACTGATTACCGCTTCGCTGACGTATAGGTCAGACAAATCACCAATAAAAAAATATATTCCTTCGGAAATTTTCCCATGGTTAAATTCTTCCTCTTTATCTTTAGCTTTTCCCATCTTTATGTGGGGTCGCTATTTATTATTCTTCTCCATCTTCTCCGATCATGCACCATTACCTCACTCACGTTCCTCTCCAGTGTTAAATTCCAAAGACAAAAAGATGTTACATGTAGAGCGAATGCGTTCAGACCCTAGTTGCCTCAGTTTATTCTTATTTTTAAATAAATTTCATTGTTTACATTACAGGTCAAAAGCAGAAATATCTGCTTACAAATTTTAACCAACGATGAACAGACGTGCTGTCTCTCCAGTTAGGGAAAATCAGTTCTCCCAGTCGCTTTTCGCCACTCTTCTTGGAACAACTTAAGATCAAAATTATGGATGAGAATTTCATATTGTTCCCATTGACTATAAACTCCATTACATGGACTTTTCTCTCTCAAGCAAGAGGATGACATTTTTCCACAGGTATCTAATAACTTTTTTTTTCCTTCCCCCCTTCCTGTGAGGCATTATGAGCCCTTCACAAGAAGTGCACCAACAAATTCCGGCAAATATGCCAGGAACCCTAAGATTTAACTCGGGTGCGTGAGTTCCTCATATATGAGGGGTATCTCTTTCATCCAATATTGTACCAGGAACTAGGCTTTTTCTTAAGTCTCAATATTTTTCCATGCTAAAGGGGACTTGTTTCCAATTATAGGTCAAACACATGCACGCACGTACAAACTCCTACACAACGTGTGGGTGTGTAGTATATATATATATATATAGATATATATATATATATATATATATATATATATATATATATATATATATTTAACATTATATAATATGTATTGTATTATATATATATATATATATATATATATATATATATTATATAAATATATATATATATATATATATATATATATATATAACATATATATACATCATATATATATATATATATATATATATATATATATATATATATATATATATAACTATATATACAATCATATATATATATATATATATAGATGTATATATGTTATATATATATATATATATATATATGTGTGTGTGTTGTGTGTGTGTGTGTGTGTGTGTGTGTGTGTGTGTGTGTATGATAAACACAAGATAACAGCAAAAACGAACGGTTATCAATTCTCTTGCTTATTGACATCGACGTCAAGGGAACCCATCCGTATTATTATGGCTGCAGAATAACAATAAGATCAGGAAACTGCAAACCTTAAAAAGTTGCTTAAATAGTTAGTATGTTAAAAACATATCTATTTACATATTTCAACAGTCAACTCCTGGATTAAATGTAAAATGAAAAATTGGAAAAGAGCACAATATCGCGAAATACTATGGATATACATAATATAAAGAAGTATTTGCATAGTGGCTGTCCAGAGGAATGGCTGGAAACTTTATTGAATAAAATCAAATTTTCAAAGATGTGACAGAGAGAGAGAGAGAGAGAGAGAGAGAGAGAGAGAGAGAGAGAGAGAGAGAGAGGAAGCGAATAATGGTGTGGAAGCAGTTTGGCGATAGTTTCTTTATGTAAAGAAATCCTAAAAGCAGAAGCAATAGGCAACCGATGCCTTGAGATTGCATTTTGAAATTAGTTTTACATAAATTTGAATGGTGCCTTATGGCTCCAAATTCTTTTGGTTTTAAAATGCAACTATTTTGATGGCCGATACCACTACGGGAATCCATGTGAATATTCAGCGATCGCCGAATTAGTCCCGCAGCCCGGACCATTGAGATACAACGAACGAGATACCGACTGTAACCCCTACTGGTATTTAGGAGTAGACTTGTAAACTGTGAAACTGACCGTCTGCCGAAAACATATGGGTAGCTTACCTAACTAGCACCACTAATTGCTTGTTAGATTTTAGGTCTAGATCCAATATATGAGATACCAGATGAAACTAATATATAATATATCTGTAGACTCTATTTATTATAGAATGACCAGTGAGAGACATTTTGGAGAGTGGGTTCCCCCTGACACACACACTGAAAAGGGGGGGTTAATTGGATCTAGATCCAACTTAGGAGATGCCCAGTAAAATTTACACTACAATAGCACTGCACATCCTAGAATACTGTGGTGGTAATGATAGACATTTTAGTGGGTGGTTATCCCCTGACAGACGCCCCACAATGAGTGGGGAGGGGGAGACAGGATTTGCATCCAACATTGGAGATGCCAAGTAAAATTTGTACTACAATTGCACTGCACATCCTAGAATGCTGTGGTGGTAATGTCAGAAATGTTACTGGGTAGTTACCCCCTGACAGACACCCCACGACGAGTGGGGGGAGGGGGAGGGGGAGGGGGAAGGGGATGGGGAGACAGGTTCTCCATCCAACATCGGGGATACCAAATAAAATTGTACTACAATAGCACTGCACATCCTGGAATACTGTGATGGTAATACCAGACATTTTAGTGGCTGGTTACCCCCTCACAGACACCCCACAACGAATGTCGGATGGGGGGGGGGGGGGGGGGGGGGGGGAGACAGGATCTGCATCCAACATTGGAAATACCAACTAAAATTTGTACTATAATAGCACTTCATATCCTAGAATGCTGTGATGGTAATGACAGACATTTTAGTGGGTGGTTTCCCCCTGACAGACACACCCTAACAGGTGGGCAGTGGGAAGGGGAAGCCCTGATAATTAATGTCTAGACTAGTCTTACAGGTATGAATTGATGTGTTAGTGAATTACATGTTATATCAGCTGCTCTTGCTTGGAGACAGAGAGCGCCGTAGAGACAGCCTTCTTGAATGAAGGAATCTGATGCGCGTGCATTTTAGGCTGGTGGCTGTCCGTACTGTTGCCACGGGTGGTTTTGAGGCGTGGTGGGTATGTACATTCGTTTGTACGTATATCATAGGTCCGACCGTTCAAGGCACCTGAGGGAAAGACACATTCCTTTGTGATAAGAGGAAAGACGGTCGAGGGAACGCCAAGTGTCGGGAGAAAAACCCATCTCAAGGTATGGCACATATTTTAAATGACTTAGAAACAGTTGGCTTTGAAAAGAGAGAAGTGTGAAGTGTATCCCTTTATTTAATATTGTGTTATAAGAAATGTAATGAATATATCTTTAATACAGATGGGCTCTATATCATGGTACTAGAGACGGGATTCTCTAAACTTGACTATTACAATGTAACAGTTGATATTTTGAGTCTAGGAGTGATTACTTAAACTAAGCCAGGAGGGTGGAATGATAACTTATAGTTTTCTTTGTGGGGCACACTTGGGTTTTTATCACTATGACTTATTAATCCTTTTGTTCTATTTTATGTTCATCTGCTTTGGGAAATAAATAGTGTATTTTTGTATTTATGTGAGCTTATTAGCCTGGTGACACGTTTACAGATAGAGGGCGCCTGCTGTCAACAGGTAAGAGTTGTCAATTTGTGTATTTTTGTCAAAAGGGGGGGGGGGCCTTGGTTATACTAGTATAGTAGGCTACTATTGACCCGTATTATACATTATCATGACATATTTAATAAATATTTTTATCCTTCCTATATCCTCTGTATTCATTTAACACAAAAATTATTCATTTGTTTCATAAAAATAACAGTCATCTGTAGGCCCATAATAATTCTGACATATCATTTTTTCAAGCAAGCAACTGACTTCAATTATAGTACTCGTTTTAGCTTTGTTTACGAGATGAAAATTAATGTAACGGTGGCTGGAGGACAGGCACTGTAAAGTAGCATGTACGTTCTTATCATTATTATAGTTATTGCTGTAAAATGTCTATGTACATAACATTTGTTAAATAGAGTAATGCGCACCCATTAAATAGATAGTAATACATATGTAATATATACGCTATAGTGCGGATACAGATCATGATAATTGCACTATAGCCTACTCGGTTTTATCGACGCAGGATTACCTTCTTTTGGTTCCAACTGACTTTCATACTAATGAAATCATGGATACATTTTTGTATTATCAGTTTTATGAATGAATATTATTGTTACTATAGTCGATTTTTTTTTCGGCTGGTGTAAAATTCGTCAGATATAATACACCTCACTGAGGGTAGACTCAGAGGATCTGTTTTTTAAACAATCTCTCCACACGCAAGGTTATTTCGAACATTTCCATTCTCTCAAAAAGATTATGAATAAATATAAGAGCGAACTAGACCCAAAAAAATAATCACCTACCATTAATGTAAAGTAAACAAGAGAAATGAAAAGTTAGTGCGATTGTGAATTTTTTCTATCGTTAATGTTTAATGAGTAAGTGTTTAGCGAATTGTTAGGGTTTAGTGAGTAAGTGTTTAGTGAATGTTTATGAGTAAACATTCACTAAATGCTTACTCACTAAACCCTAACAATTCGCTAAACACTTACTCATTAAACATTAACAATAGAAAAAATTCACAATCGCACTAACTTTTCATTTCTCTTGTTTACTTTACATTAATGGTAGGTGATTATTTTTTTGGGTCTAGTTCGCTCTTATATTTATTCATAATCTTTTTGAGAGAATGGAAATGTTCGAAATAACTTGGCGTGTGGAGAGATTGTTTAAAAAACAGATCCTCTGTGTCTACCCTCAGTCAGGTGTATTATATCTGACGAATTTTACACCAGCCGAAAAAAAAAATCGACTATAGTAACAATAATATTCATTCATAAAACTGATAATACAAAAATGTATCCATGATTTCATTAGTATGAAAGTCAGTGGTTGATGAATGTTTAGTGTTTAGTGACTGTTCAAAGTGTCAGTATTCAGTGAATGTTTACTGAGTCTTTAGGGTTTAGTGAACGTGTTGTGAATGTTATTAAATGTCTATTGTGTAAGTATTCAGTGAATGTTTTGTCTTTAGGGTTTTAGTGAATGTTTTTGTGAATGTTAAGTGAGAGTTCAGTGAATGTCTTGTGAATGGTAGTATTAAGTCAATATTTAGTGTGTAAGTATTCAGTGAGTGTTTAGGGTTTTAGTGAATGTTTTGCGAATGTTAAGTGGGCGTTTAGTGAATGTCTTGTGAATGTTAGTGTTTAGCAAATGTTTAATGTGTAAGTGTTTATTGAGTTTTTAATGAGTGGATGTTCATTCACTGTTTAGTATTTAATATGTATTTAGGGTTTGGTAAGCATTTAGTATTTAATGAGTGTTAAGGGTTTAGTGAGTGTTTAGTGTTTAATTAAATTTTAGGATTAAGTGAGTGTTTAGTGAATGTTTACCGAGTGTTTGGGGTATAATGAGTATTTAGTGACTTTAGTGTTTTAAGTGTTTAGTGAGCATTTAGTGTATAGTGAGTGCCTAGTAAATATTTGGTATTCAGAGTGTTTTGTGTTATTGAGTGTGAGTGTATGTTGAGTGAGTGTGTGTGTGTGTGTGCGTGTGTATGTGTGTGTGTATAGTGAATGTATACAAGTGTGAGTGCTTATTGAGTAGGTGCATTGTGGGTGTTAGTGTTTAGTGATTATACTACATTACTGTTTAGTTAGTGTTTCGCTACCGTATGCAAAGAAAGCCCTGTATTTACACAGGAACCATTTATGCTTGACACTGCTTAGATCCAAGAGCAGATGCTTAGGCCTTGACCACAATGGTTGGAGTGCTTAGGCCTGTTTTCGTAAGGTAATTTTTCTCTATGAAATTGGGTCGAATAATAATAATAATAATAATAATAATATAATAATAATAATAATAATAATAATAATAAAGATTAAAAAAAGTATTAGTAATAGAATATAGTACTAAGAGCTGGACCGAGACATTTCAATATGGCCTTCCGAAGTCACTCTCGGCAGGGAGATCGCTACTCCAGTGATTGACGCCCTATGCCTTGCACACAGCTGATATATTTGCACATCCGGTTGACCGGTTTTTATGACTGTGTTGGAGACGCATTATAAATCATATTAGCAATGGTAACTACATTGAACAGACGTGAGGATATAATATGATGTTAGTGCCTGTCTACTGGATATAATGAACAAGTAAAGTAAAAATATTACTAGGGAGAAAATCAACCGAATAATGGTCGTCAAAGCCAGCATCGATAGAATGTATTGAAACACATTACATAGGCTGCCTGATGTGCGTGCCGGTTGGAAGTTAAGAGACAAACACACTCAGCTGACTTTAAACATCAAACTGCGTGAGTATAACTTTTATTTGAGTTTAAATTTTCTTCCCTGAATATATATGGTACCTGATAAGTTGGTGATAGCGTACAGATCAATTTGAGTGAGGCAGCCGAAAATAAGTGGACTATTAGATAACTGACATGATATTATAGGCCAACTTAATATGGGAGTCAAGAGTCTAAGTCGTATGATCGTCAACTTCGGGAGGGGGAATAAAATGGATGAAAATGTTTTAATGTTTATAGTTAACCTATCGTGAACAATTCATTCACATTTCCGTTTCCAGTAATTATTTGTGTTGTGATACATCATCTCTTTGTGAATGTGCGGGTGTTAAAACGGCTCTTTATGATGGGACTTTGGTCTTAATATCAACCGAACTCCCATACCCGATAAAAATTTAATTTCATCCACTCGAACCTATAGAAACTAAAGAACAATTCAGTTATGGTAAGACACGTTGGGCTACGAACCTCGACATGGCTGGAATGCCCTAACTATAGGCAAGAGAAGAAAATGATCAAAGAAACTATTAAAACGAGAATACTTATCTTACATTTCTTTTTTTAGAGGAATTGAGAGTGGCACCATATGACTGGTTTAATCATTCAAAAATGGCTCAGCACACATACATGTAGCTGTTGTTACTTGTGGCCCCCGCCCATTCAGATAAAATACTACTTTGCGTGAAGTAACAACTCCACACCAAAGGATAGTGCCAAAAATATTATATATATATATATATATATATATATATATATATATATATATATATATATATATATATATATATATATATATATATATCATATATATATATATGTGTCTGTGAAAAAACAATAGAAAGTATACCAGGCCTATTAAGTCTCTTACATAGTGTATATATATATAATATATATATATATATATATATATATATATATATATATATGTTTGTGTCTGTGAAAAACAATAGAAAGTATACCAGGCCTATTAAGTCTCTTACATAGTTTATATATATTATATATATATATATAAATATAATATATTATATATATATATATATATGTTTGTGTCTTGTGAAACAATAGAAAGTATACCAGGCCTATTAAGTTTCTTACATAGTTTTTTATATCGATGTGATGGAATTAAAGAAGTGAAATAATCCATACTTCAATAGGAATTTAAACAAAATAACTCCGGCAGTAATTCTTATCCGGAAACATCACAATATTTCTGGAATTTTTTGACCTTTTACGTTTCATCAAGCTCACGATTTTCAAATTAATATTCCCTATGATAGATTTTGAAACATTTTCAAGGTCTCCCATCTCTCCCCTTCCAATCGTAGGTTATGTCGTGACGGGTAGCCACCCACTAAAATGTCTGTCATTTCCACCACAGTACTCTAGGATGTGCAGTGCTATTGTAGCACAAATTTTACTTGGTATCTCCAATGTTGGATGCAAATCCTATCTCCCCCTCCCTCTCCCCGCCCCCACTCGTTGTGGGGTGTCTGTCAGGGGGAAACCACCCACTAAAACGTCTGGTATTACCATCACAGCATTCTAGGATATGAAGTGCTATTGTAGTACAAATTTTTAGTTGGTATCTCCAATGTTGGATGCAGATCCTGTCTCCCCTCCCCCTCCCCCTCCCCCTCCCCCTCCCCCTCCCAACTCGTTGTGGGGTGTCTGTCAGGGGGAAACCACCCACTAAAATGTCTGCCATTACCATCACAACATTCTAGGATATGAAGTGCTATTGTAGTACAAATTTTAGTTGGTATCTCCAATGTTGGATGCAGATCCTGTCTCCCCCTCCCCCTGCCCCTCCCCACTCGTTGTGGGGTGTCTGTGAGGGGGTAACAACCCACTAAAATGTCTGGTACTACCATCACAGTATTCTAGGATGTGCAGTGCTATTGTAGTACACTTTTTATTTGGTATCTCCGATGTTGGATGGAGATCCTGTCTCCCCCTCCCCTTTCCACTCGTCGTGGGGTGTCTGTCAGGGGTAACTACCCACTAAAATGTCTGTCATTACCCCCTCAGTACTCTAGGATGTACAGTACTATTGTAGTACAAATTTTACTTGGTATCTCCAAGTAATAATAGAAGAATAATTGAAGCACCCCTCATTCCAGCTCCTACGCAAAGAGAAGTACAGCAGTTTCACGCAGGTTTTTTCTAATTTAAGTCTTACCTTTTTTCTAGTTGCTATTCCAAGGCATTCATGATGATCTTCATTTAAGATGTCTATTTAGGGACTATACCTTATGTTCAGATTGGCATGACATCCGGAATGAAATTCTATTTCTTAAATCAGCTTTCAAATGCAACTGTTTACTCCCATACGACTTCGGTAACTTGTGAATGAGCTTTTAAACAATATCTACCAGCCTTGTATAATGTGTTCTCGGGTTCCTATGAAATTGATGTATATTTCACTGTCGCATGTTTAAAAAAAAATCATCTTTTAGATGTGAACTCACCACAGCTCTGAGCATCTTGTACCTATATGTTTTATGTTTGTATACAAAAACTCTTTATAGGCAGAAATTTCCGGTTCAAAAACACCCATCTCGAGTTGTTTCCAGATACACGTCCCACTTGTAATTTTGGAAATTAAGTCGGGTCTACTCGGCGATCACTGAATATTCACATGGATTCCCGTATTGGTATCGGCCATCAAAATGGTTGCATTTTAAAATCAAAAGAATTTCCTGCCAGAAGGCACATTCTAGATTTATGTAAAACTTATATTCTATACGATAATTTCAAAATAGATTCTCAAGGCTTCGGTTGCCTATCGTTTCTTCTTTTAGGCTTTCTTTACATCAAGAAACTATCGCCATATAAAAACTTGGGCGTCAAAGCATTTGCCTTCTAGTTCAGCAGTAGGTAGATACAAAGCTTTCGTTGCCATAACAACCGTGAAAGGATTATCCAAAGCAAAACCGAAATAGAAGAATTACAAATGATATATAAATATATATATATATATATATATATATCTTCTTTTCGAACAATAATATTCAAGAAATCGTTTTGATAATGTATCATCCCATCAAGGGAATAGATGATACGTCCATAAGACGTGACATTTAAATTTATTCAAATATTTTAGACGCAAAAATGATGAACGCTTCATCTATTCCCTTGACTGGATGATACATTATCAAAATAATTTCTTGAAGATTATTGTTCGAAAGAAGCAAAAAAAAAATAAATAAATAAATAAAAAAAAAAAACAATATCATTTGTAATTTTTCTATTTCGGTTTTTCTTTGGATAATCCTTTCATGGTTGTTATGGCAACGCAAGCTTTGTAGCTACCTACTGCTGAATTAGAAGGCAAACGCTTTGACAATCAAGTTTTTATGTAAGTCAGCGGGGATGGAAGTTGTCCTGTAATTATGAATGCACGCAATACTAAGAATTACTTCTAGTCTTGGAAGGTATCTAATGAAATATTCTATTTAGAGATTATGACTATAAACTCCTGAATATTTTAACACTTATCGCAGAGCAGGCGCCGGTCACAAACGAGATTCAGCTAATCGTGAGAAATTCATCCTTCGCGTGACAAGGCTGAACCACTGTGCAACTGAGGGTACTTTTTGATTTCCAAGACTTTTTCGGTATATTTAGGAAACGAGAAATGTAAGACATGCCACTGTGTAATCCACAGACGAAATAATTGGAAAAGGGACATTAAGGTGAATAGGATTTAAAGTAATTGATAATCAGAAAGCTGAAACATGGTAAACTTGTAGTATTTATCTTCCATATTAACCTTTGTTTCGTTGCTAGATAATGCGTTGGAAGATGTTATATCAGACATACATTTGCCTGAGAGAACAATAAGTCACAATCTGTATAAACTAATCATTAAATGTTGCGTCTAATTTCAATTTATCTTTTCTGAATAAAATATTCCTGAGTAAGCTATATTCTATTTCACAATATCAGGTCTTCATAAAACGTCTCGTTATGCTAATTTAAAGAATGATGTTAAAACTGTTCACAAATTCTTAGTTCTTTCTTTCACTGTTGAAGATTGAACTAATATTTGAGTTTGCATTTGTATGATATGAGATTTACAGGTTTCAATACATATTTGCCTGTGTATTTTCTTCTTCTTTGTTTCAATGCATTTTATGATGGAGAAGGCATTAAAAGACTGTAATAATGAAATTTTTTAACATGAATAGATTAATCTTGAAATAAAAAAAATTAAGAAAAGGTTGCCTGATGTTTCCTCTTTTAGAACATCCTTACATTAAGGAACTGTCGTCTTCCTTGAACAATCAAACTACTTACCTACCACTCACCTTCTCTCTCTCTCTCTCTCTCTCTCTCCTTTCTTTTTGTCACCCTCTTTGAACAGTTTGTAATCATATGTCATAAAATTGAAGCTATTTAATTGTATATATATATATATATATATATATATATATATATATATATATATATATATATATATATATATATATATAGATAGTATAGATATATATATATATATATATATATATATATATATATAATATATATATATATATATATACTATATATATATCTATATCATATATATATATATATATATATATATCTATATATATATATATATATATCTATCTATATATATATATATATATAACTATATATATAGATATATCTATATATATATATATAGATATATATATATATATATATATATCGATATATATCTATATATATATATATATATATATATATATATATATATATATATATATATATATTATATATATATATCTATATATATATATATATATATATATATATATATAGATATATATATATATATTATATATATATCTATATATATATATATATATATATATATATATATATCTATATATATATACTATATATATATATAGATAGATATAGATATATATATAGTATATATATATATATATATATATATATATATAATATATATATATATATATATATATATATATATATATATATAGATATATATATATATAGATATATATAAATGTTACGAAGTGCCAAGTATCTGGTTACTACATTTACCATTCATTTAATGTTACCTCACAAAAGCCAGACACCTGAACCCTCATAACACGTACTAAACGACTGAATACTCTAAAGGCAACAGTGATCCCTTAACAACTTACCAGTATTGCAGAAAATCAGACTAAATTCATCAAAACAGGTGTGAGGTAATCTTTTAAGTAATTAAATTAATTAAAGGGCATCACTCCATCAACAACTTTAAAAGTCTAAGTATTTCCCTGATTTCAGAAGTCTAAGTACTTCCCTGGTTCTAAGTCACTTCAAGTAAATTGAAGGAAAGCAAATTAATTACCACTCTATGTTTCTACCTATCATTAATATAATTAAATGCAAATATACGGGTATAAAAATAAAAACACTTATAAAAATTTTAAATACAAAAATTTATTATCAAATTAAAAATCTATTATCAAATTCAAAATTTATAAGTGAAATTCACAATATCATGGAAAATTACTGTTACTTGAAAACAAAGTAAAGTTTAATTAATTCTTGAATCAAATTAAGTAAAATCAAATCAAAATTAATTTATCATAAAATTCAAGAAAATTAATTCAATTGAAATTCAAAAGCGTTAGGCAATAATTGAAAATTTGAAATTAATTCACAAGTGCTAAACAACAACAAAACTTGAAAAGAATTCTAAGTAAACGCAAATTAATTCACAAATGTTAAATTTAATTAAATGTGTAATGATTAAGCAATGAAAATTACTAAGTCAATTAAATTGTGAATGCAAATGAAAATATAAAATAAAAAGACACTTCAATAAGAAAATGAAATAGTGCACAAACAAGAGAACAAACACAAAAACACAAAAAAAATATCGCAATGTGTAAAGTGTAAATCTTTTTCACTCAAAAACATTATAACCATAAGTTTTTACCAAACCTTCACAACCACCTGTTATTAGATATTAGTTAACCAAACCATCATAACCATTAAATATTAGTTATTAGTTAACCCTTAAACGCCGACTGGACGTATTTCACGTCGACATTTTTTGTCTCTCGGGTGCCGACTGGACGAATTTTACGTCAACATACAAGTTTTTTTAAAAATTCGCGGGAAAAATACTTTTTAGGCCTACCAGCCAAAAACTCTTGAATCACGCGCCTTGGGGTTTTTGGGGGATGCTGGGAGTTTACGCGGAGGCGCGCAAGTGCGAATTTCTTTCTTGCTGCACTAAAAAGTATCTGTGACACATCTCGGAAGTATAAACTTGACATAATTTTTGTACCATTGTAAATTAGCCGTTAGATGAAGAATTATATATGCAAATGTGCGCATTTTTATGTAGAATACAACAATAAGATACTAATGATTGTAGCTTTCATCGGTTTTGAGATATTTTCATATAAATAACAATAATTGCCAAAATCTCAACCTTTGGTCAACTTTGACTCTACCGAGATGGTCGAAAAACGCAATTGTAAGCTAAAACTCTTACATTTTAGTAATATTCAATCATTTAACTTAATTTTGCAACTAATTGGAAGTCTCTAGCACAATATTTCGATTTATGGTGAATTTATGAAAAAACTTTTTCCTTACGTCCGCGCGGTAACTCTTCCGAAAAAAATCATACATGCGATTGTGGTAATGTTTGCAACCATTTTAAAAATTAGCCGTTATATAACGTTTTATATATTGGGAAATGTGCGCAATTTCATGCAAAATACAACTAAAAACACCCATGGTTGTAGCTTTTATTCAGTTTGGAGATATTTTCATATAAATAACGATAATTGCCGCAAAATTTTCAACTTTCGGTCAACTTTGACTCTACCAAAATGGTCAAAAAACGCAATTGTAAGCTAAAACGCTTATATTCTAGTAATATTCAAGCATTTACCTTAATTTGCAACAAATTGGAAGTCTCTAGCACAATATTTCGATTATGGTGAATTTATGAAAAAAATAATATTTTCTTTACGTCCGCGCGGTAACTCTTCCGAAAAAATCATACGTGCGATTGTGGTAATGTTTGCACCCATTTTAAATTAGCCGTTACATAAAGTTTTATATATGAAAATGTGCGCAGCAATTTCATGTGAATACACAAATAATAATTGAAAGGTTGGTTTTAGCTTTTCTCATTTTTGAAATATTTGCATATAAATCACGATAAATAGAAAAAAAACCACGTACTGTCAACTTTGACTCTACCGAAATGGTCGAAAAACTCAATTGTAAGCTAAAACTCTTACAGTCTAGTAATATTCAGTCATTTATCTTCATCTTAAAACAAATTCGAAGTCTCTAGCAAAATATTTAGATTTTATGGTGAATTTAAAAAAAATCTTTCCTTACCCTCCGCGCGCGGATTCTCCGCCACAAATCTCCGAAATGCGTACGTACCATTCTCGGAATATTTGCTCCGTTTCATATTAGGTATTTCATAGAGTTTTATATATGAAAATGTGCGCAATGTCATGTAGAATAAAACGAAAAATATTTGAAGGTTGTAGCTTTTCTTATTCCCGAAATAATTGCATATAAAAAATATATATATAAAAAAATTATACATTCGGTCAATTTTAACTCGGCAGATATGGTCAAAAACTGCAATTGTAAGCTAATACTCTTACAGTATAGTAATATTCAATCATTTTTCTTCATTTTGAAAGAAATTGGAAGTCTCTAGGACAATATTTAGATTTATGGTGAATTTTTGAAAAAAATATTTGTTTACGTCCGCGCGTTACGAATTCATGCATTATTTTGTGATAATATTTTCTCTCTGTTGCTTTTATCGTTTTACAATGTGTTATATACCAAAATTATTGGAATTTAGTGTAAATTACAACGAAAAAAAAAGTAACTTGTTACCTTTAACCGTTTTGCGCACAGTGCGATTTGAAAACAATTATATATGAAATTTCGTTTTTGGGCTATCATATATCGCATTATTTATATATGATAATGATATTTTTTTTCATTTCTGATGGTTGCATACTAAACTTCAGCCAATGACAAAATAAGGAGCCAAAAATAAACCCTTAATCTTAAAAACTAAGCATGCTGTGATCTTTTGAAAATAATATTTTTTCCGCTTCAGCGCTCACTCCGAAACACCTCCGGTACACGGGAGACAATTATTAGCTATTAGTTGCAACTAATAAAAATATAACACACTTTACCTTGGTATACCAATTTCTTTCTTTCTTTGCTGCAGGCTTGATTCACACTTTCACAAGAACCAGGCGCTGTTACGAAATAATGTGTGTTCAGATTCCACAAAAAAACTAAATAACACTAAACAAACTCTAAGAAATATCAAATATGAAATTCTCACAAGTTACGAGTGACCAATTTACGTTACATTACTTTAAGATCAAAAGTGCTATGCGATGGAGAGAGAGAGAGAGAGAGAGTGAGATGTTAATGCCTCGAGGTTCTAGGATATAATGAAATCTCTTCCTTGCGGAAACCGGACTGGAGATATGACACAAAACGTACTTGGCACAAATGCTTCCAGTAGCTTCGAACTCTGACACAACTTCACATAAAAAATGTGCAATTTCCACGTGGGACTCGGCAAAGACATACACGTACAAGACCAGTCTGTTAAAAATTGACATGTATTCGTCTCGATCGACTGAAGCAGAAAGGTCTTATCTCATACGATGACAGATTCTCCAAAACACAAATGAAGATTTGAGATCGCTATCAAACGCGTTGACAAAATTAGGAAAGCAAACGGATCTCTCGCAGACCCTCTAATCTCAGTGTTGACATAAAAGGGGAAACAATCATAGTTTCGAACGGACAAAGAATATCTCTCTCTTTTTACATTATATATATATTCTTTTCAATATGTAATGCAAAATCTGAACACACATTTTAAAACATCCTATTCGAAGCTATCTAGGTATCTGAAAAAGGTTACACAATTCTACATGACATTTCAAAGAGGGGAAACATGCATTTTGAAAGTAGCAATATATAATATACCTCCCCCCCAGAAGATTCTTTATCACGGTGTTAAATCCAACTATTTGCAATGAGATAAAAAATCAGCAACTACATTGTTTTTGCCACTAATGTGCTGCACTCTTAAGTTATATTGTTGCAGACACAATGACTACCTGGTCAGTCTTTTATTATGGTTTTTCATTCTCTGGATAAATAATAGTGGATTGTGATCAGACATCAATAAAATTTCTTCATTCCTAGGTCTATTCACATACACTTCAAATTTTTTCAATGCGTTGATTAAGGCTAAAGTTTCCTTCTCGATTGTCGAGTATACTTTCTGATGTTTTTTCAATTTTGTAGACATGAAGCAACCAGGATGGTAGATGTTATTTTCATCTTCTTGAAGTAGAACAGCTTCAACGCCACAGTCCGATGCATCAACTTGTATCATAAATTTCTTGTCAAAGTCTGGAGCTTGAAGTACTGGTCTTGAAGTTAAAATGGATTTTACCTTCTCAAAGGATTCTTGACACTCTGGAGTCCAAATAAATTTAGCTTTGGGACTAGTCAAGTCTGTCAAGGGAGCTACTATGGCTGAGAAATTTGGGCAGAAACGACAATAAAGTCCAGCCATCCCAAAAAATCTCTGTAGCTGTTTCCTGGTAGTAGGTGGGGTAGCCTTACGGATACCTTCTACATTAGCATTTACTGGAGCAAGAAGGCCTTTCCCAACTTCAAACCCAAGATACTGCACAGTTGCCTTGCCAATCTCACTCTTCTCTAAGTTGACTGTTAATCCTGCTTCTTGTAGTTTCTTGAAAACTTTCCTCAGAATCTTCAAATGTTCTTCCCACGTTGTAGAGTAAATCACGATGTCATCTAGGTATACACCTACTCCTTCTATTGATCCTAGCAGTTGATCCATCACTCGTTGAAATGTTGCCGGTGCAGTCATCAAACCAAACGGCAGAACAGTATACTGATACAGTCCAAATGGAGTAATAAAAGCTGACAGCTACTTGGCACTCTCATCTAAGGGAATTTGATAGTATCCTTTCAACAAGTCTATCTTGGAAACAAACAAGTAACTGATCTATAAGAGGCAAAGGATAATTATCAGCCACACTGATAGAATTCAGTTTCCTATAATCAGTACACATCCTAAATGAACCATATGGTTTCTTCACTAACACACATGGAGAACTGAAGTGACTTGAACTGGGTTCTGCTAATCCATGTTGCAGCAAATACTCAACTTCTTTCTTCAAAACATCTCAATGATACGGCGATAAGCAATAGGCTCTTTGCTTGAAAGGTCTTCCATCTTCTTGAATCTTGATTTCATGCTTGGTCAGATCAGTACGTCCAGGCACATCTGAAAAAATTTCAGGAAAACTTCTAATTACTTCACTTAAGTCTTCACCTTGTTCAACACTCAGATGTTTCAGTTTATCCTCCAAATTTTCCAAAATTGAAGAATTATTCATCTTGCTTGCAGCTCCCAATTCGTAGCCATCATCATCTTCTGTACATAAAGTTGTTTGGGTTACTGACACAGTTTCAGTTTTAGTTTCTGAGAAATAATGTTTCAAGAGGTTCACATGTATCTTCCTTTGTCTTCTTCTTCTTTCTGGTGTTTCAATCACATAAGTTCTATCACTTAACTTCTGAATTATCTTGTAAGGACCTTGAAATTTATTAGTGAGGGGAAATCTCTTGAAAGGTAAGAACACTAATACTTGTTGACCAACACTAAAACTTCTTAGCTTAGTCTTAGCATCAAATCTCCTTTTCATTTTCTCTTGACTCATTTTCAAGTTTTCTAAAGAAAATTTTCTAATCTCTTTCAACCTTTTCCTTAAGTTCTTCACATACTCTCCTTGGCTTTCCTCTTGATTTTCTTCCCAATTTTCTGCAAGAATCTTCAACGGTCCTCTCACTTCTCTTCCAAAAATCATCTCATTAGGTGAACATCCAATACATTCTTGATAAGCACTCCTAACTTCAAATAACATTAATGGTAAACCAACTTCCCATTCTCTTCCTGACTCAGAACAATACTTTGTCAGCATACTTTTCAATGTTTGATGGAACCTTTCCAAAGCACCTTGAGTTTCTGGATGATAGGCAGTGGATAACTGTTGTTTCACTCCTAATAAATTCATCACATCTTGGAATAACTTTGAAGTAAAGTTTGTTGCTCTGTCACTTTGTACTATTTCTGGTATACCAAACTTTGAGAAAAACTCCACAAGTTTTTCAGCAACTATCTTGGCAGATATGTTTCTAACAGGGATTGCTTCTGGATATCTTGTCACAGGACACATTAATGTTAACAAATACTCATTTCCCTTCTTTGTCTTCGGCAATGGTCGAACCATATCTATAATCACTTTGCTAAAGGGTTCTCCTCTGACTTCTATAGGTTGTAGGGGGGCTTTCTTGATGGTTTCATTCGGTTTTCCAGCTATCTGGCAGGTATGACACTCACAACGAAACCTGCTAACATCTTTGTGAATTCCAGGCCAGAAAAAATATTTCATGATCTTCACAGTCTTCCTGATTCCCATATGTCCAGACTCATGATCTACTGCAACCACTTGCTTTCTCAATGGATATGGAATCAAAATTTGATGATAGTCACCCCATACAGCATCTCCTGGTATATCTGTAGGTCCATACTTCCTCAGCAGCAAACCTTCCTTCATATAATAACAGGTAGGAGTTTGTTGCATCTCTTCTCGATCAACAACTCTGAAGAACAAATCAGTTAACGATGCATCCTTCTTCTGCAAGTCCATCAGCTTCTCTCTTGTCACTTGACCAACTTCAAGGGTTGAATTCTCAATATCTGCTAACTCAGCTACTGTAGTTTCACTACTGTCTTCAGTAACACTTTGACTACTCTGAGTCTCTTCAGGAACATCAGGATCTTCTTCTTCATTGTTGTTGTCTTCTTCATCTTCTTGGGAAATCTCTTCTTGGTCAGCACTGTGGGAAACTTCACTTCCCTGGAACAATTCTTCTAAGCACAAAGATCCTTCACTTGATCCTTCTTGGGTTGTAAATCCTCAGTTTCTTCACTTACAGTCGTAGTCCTCTTCATACTTCTGGTAGTTACACAACTAGGAAACAGGTGGGGTTATTCTTCTCCAATTCTACTGTAGGACTAATCCTCAATGGTTTTTCTGTCACTACAGGACAAGGAATAAATGGCACACCACCAACTTCATTCCCCAACAGAACATGTATACCTTCCACAGCCAGTGAGTCCTTTACAGCAAAATCGACATTCCCTGTCACCAATTCACATGACAGGTGTAAGCGGCATATAGGAGTTACTTCCTCTCCTCCTATACCCTTCAAAATAACTGAATCTCCTGGGAGACTCTTCTCCAACTGAGGGTGAGAACCATGTACTACCAACACTATGGTACTCCCTGTATCACGTAATATCTTGACTGGTACCTGCATACTTCCTTCTTGAGTTGACAGCATACCCTCATAAATATATGGCTTAAAAGCCTCCACACTGCTAAGCCACTCACTGCTTGAGGTAACATTTCCACTGGTTGCTAAACATTCAGCTTGTTTAGTTTCATTCTTCTCTGGAGTCTGATTCTTTCCCACACTGCTCTTTGTAGTTTGTTTCACCTGGTCGCCTTTTACAACTTGACCAACTGGTTTTGACTGCTGTTGATTCCGGTAACACTCTTGACTGTAGTGTCCTACTCTTCCACACTTGAAACAGACAACATTAGGTTTCTGTAACTGTCTTGAAAAACTTGATGAGGATTTCACATTAGCTTGCTGAGTTGTATTACCTTGTGTACTCTTGATAGTATCACTTGTAGGTTTCCCATTAAATTTGTTCCTGTTATTTGGATAAGACTTAAAACCTGGGCGTTGTTGACTCTGGTACTTGACATTGTGATTACGTTTACTACTGATTATATTGTCAAGTTTCTTCACCTCTCTCTCTCTTAAATAGGCTCTTATATGTTCAGGAATTCCCTTAAGATACTTTTCAAGAACAAGTAACTCTTTTAACTCATCAAAAGTTTTAACTTTAGCAGCTTCTACCCAACGTTTGAAACACCTTCTCATTTTGTAAGCATAATCTAAGAATGTTCCCTTCTCATCTTTTCTCAAATTTCTGAATCTCTCATTGTAGTACTCTGGGGTCATCTGGTAAACTTGTAGCACACTGTGTTTAGGTACCTTGTAGTCTTTACACTGATCAGCTGTTAAGGCTAGATAAGCACTTCTCCTTTTACCAATCAAGACACTTTGTAGCAAAACTGACCATTTATCCTCTGACCATCCCATACCTGAAGCCACTTTGTTCTCAAAAGTGATCAAAAAACTCATCTGGTAGTCTTCTTCAGTAAAACTTAGGGATTACCCTCCCTTGTACTCTGCACTACATCAAATAACAGGGTCCTTTGTTTACCTTGGTTAGGGGTTAGAACGGTGTTACAGGTTAAGTTTGGAATCTAGCTTTTTATTAATTCCATTTCCCCCTTTTCAATGTCTTTGCGATTTCTCTTTCCATTTCTTTTATCCTTTCTCTTTCCTCTTTTATCCTTTCTCTTTCCTCTTCTGCTGCTTTTTCTTCTTCTCTTTCTCTTCTTTCTTGTTTTTCCCTGTCTATTCTTTCTCTTTCAGCTTGCATTCTCTCTCTTTCAGCGAGCATTTTTAGCTTAATCAAATTCTCTTCTGCTTCAATGCGTCTAAGCTCTAACTCTGCATCACTTCTTTCTTTTCTGCTTGCTTATTTATGAGATCAGCACGTGCTACATTCAACAACTCTTGAGCCAATTCTAACTCATCTTCATCAATTATTCTACCAGAGTTTATCAATGATTCCATAGCAATACATCTTATTTGTGCCTTTACCATACTAGTAGACACATAACCACCACATGCCACTGCTAAAGTGCTCCACTGTGCCTTAGTCAGAGTGGTTTCAGATAAAACTTGGATGGAAGGGGCTGCTAAAAATTCCTGAACCTTGAACTGAGCCATTTTCCTCTAAGTTATCAACTTACAATTCAGTACAATAAATGCAAAACAAAACTATATGGTCACTCTCCTAACAAATATATCCCTAATACCGCCAGTATATACTAGAGTGATAATGAAATCTGCTTTCCCGGGTCTCTTGGCACCATTAAACGACTGAATACTCTAAAGGTAACAATGATCCCTTAACAACTTACCAGTATTGGCCGAGCAAAATTCAAAAGACTAAAATTCATCAAAACAAAACAGGTTTGTGAGGATAATCTTTCCTTTTAAGTAATTAAATTAAATTAAAGGGCATCACTCCATCAACAACTTTAAAAGTCTAAGTATTTCCCTGATCTCAGAAGTCTAAGTACTTCCCTGGTTCTAAGTCACTTCAAGTAAATTGAAGGAAAGCAAATCAATTACCACTCTATGTTCCTACCTATCATCAATATAATTAAATGCAAATATACGAGTATAAAAATAAAAACACTTAGTGAAATTCACAATATCAGGGAAAATTACTGTTACTTGAAAACAAAGTAAAGTTTAATTAATTCTTGAATCAAATTAAGTAAAATCAAATCAAAATTAATTTATCATAAAATTCAAGAAAATTAATTCAATTGAAATTCAAAAGTGTTAGGCAATAATTGAAAATTTGAAATTAATTCACAAGTGCTAAATAACAACAAAATTTGAAAAGAATTCTAAGTAAACGCAAATTAATTCACAAATGTTAAATTTAATTAAATGTGTAATGATTAAGCAATGAAAATTACTAAGTCAATTAAATTGTGAATGCAAATGAAAATATAAAATAAAAAGACACTTCAATAAGAAAATGAAATAGAGCACAAACAATGGAACAAACACAAAACACAAAAAATACGCAATTTGTAAAAGTGTAAATCTTTTTCACTCAAAACATTATAACCATCAGTTTTTACCAAACCTTCACAACCACCTGTTATTATTTATTAGTTAACCAAACCATCATAACCATTAAATATTAGTTATTAGTTAATCACTGTTCCTAACAATTATTAGCTATTAGTTGCAACTAAAAAAAATATAACACACTTGACCATGGTATACCAATTTCTTTCTTTCTTTGCTGCAGGCTTGATTCACACTTTCACAAGAACCAGGCGCCGTTACGAAATAATGTTTGTTCAGATTCCACAAAAAAACTAAATAACACTAAACAAACTCTAAGAAATATCAAATATGAAATTCTCACAAGTTACGAGTGACCAATTTACGTTACGTTACTTTAAGATCAAAAGTGCTATGCGATGGAGAGAGAGAGAGAGAGAGATCGAGAGCGAGATGTTAATGCCTCGAGGTTCTAAGATATAATGAAATCTCTTCCTTGCGGACACTGGACTGGAGATATGACACAAAACGTACTTGGCACAAATGCTTCCAGAAGCTTCGAACTCTGACACAACTTCACATAAAAAATGTGCAATCTCCACGTGGGACTTGGCAAAGACATACACGTACAAGACCAGTCTGTTAAAAAAAAAGACATGTATTCGTCTCGATCGACTGAAGCAGAAAGGTCTTATCTCATACGATGACAGATTCTCTAAAACACAAATGAAGATTTGAGATCGCTATCAAACGCGTTGACAGAATTAGGAAAGCAAACGGATCTCTCGCAGACCCTCTAATCTCAGTGTTGACATAAAAGGGGAAACAATCATAGTTTCGAACGGACAAAGAAAATCTCTCTCTTTTTACGTTATATATATATATTCTTTTCAATATGTAATGCAAAATCTGAACACACATTTTAAAACATCCTATTCTAAGCTATCTAGGAATCTGAAAAAATGTTACACAATTCTACATGACATTTCAAAGCGGGGAATTATGCATTTTGAAAGTAGCAATATATATATATATATATATATATATATATATATATATATATATATATATATATATATATATATATATATACGTGTGTGTGTGTGTGTGTAAATGTAACAAAAGACATAACAAATAACTTAATCAAATTGTTATTAAGTCATTATCATTGTTGTTGCTACGGTAAACTATCGTATCTTACGTAGAAAGTGACTTCTAAGGGTTTTAACCCGGTATGCATTCATCCTCGGCGGCGTGTTATTGTAAACCCGGTGGGGATGACCGTAAATATGTAAACAAAAGACTGTAACTATCATGAAAGATAATGGCCCCCAAGAAATATTAGTCCTGGATAACAACATCCCCCAAAAAACCCTTGGAGGGTCACTATGTAAGAAAAATCCGAAATATTTCAGGACAGATAAAGGAGAAGGCCAAGTTCCTCGATCAATGCACCAACAACGTAAGTCGAATCTGTCTTACTTTGCTCGTCCATCCATACTGTGTAACTTTCTCCTTTGCTCCGCCAGACTCCGTTAAGAAGTTCGACTGGAATTCCTGGGCAGATGCAAATTAGACCGTGATGGATGCATCCGGCCAGGCATTCGTGCGAAACTATTTTGCCGTTCAACGAACATATACAACTCGCTTCATGAACGAGTGTCTTTCTTGAATGTCAGCAGGTTATGCAAGTAACGACTTTTCACTTCATCACTTGGAGATAATTTCCTTTCTTTTAGGGAGCATTTCTATTAATAGATAGCGACATGGGATTTAATTGCATGCGTTATAAGAAATACAATTAATTCTCTGGAAACAATGCTGAAGGGCCTTGCAAGAAATCAGCAAATTCCGATTAATCGAAATAATATTTAATTCTTTAATACAGGATATGCAGTTAATTTTCTTAAAACAATGCGGTAGGGCCGTGCAAGAAATTAGCAAATTCCGATTAATCGAAATATTTAATTTTTTGATACAGGATATGCAATTAATTTTTTTTAAACAATGCTGTAGACCTTGCAAGAAATCAGCAAATTCTGATTTATCGAAATATATAATTTTTTTTTTTATACAGGATATGCAATTGATTTTCTTAAAACAATGATGTAGACCTTGCAAGAAATCAGCAAATTCCGATTAATCGAAATATTTAATTTTTTGATACAGGATAGGCAATTATTTCTCTAGATACAATGCTGTGGGCTTTGCAAGAAATCAGCAAATATCGTTGATCGAAATATTTAAGCATTTTTATATATTTTTGTTTTCATCTGCAAGCTTTTCACGATGATTAGATACCAGCAACATTGAAGGGTAACACTCATAAGAGTGAACGTTTATGCAAAGCCTGGACAGGAATCATCATGCCTCATCTATCTTGCTGATTTTGTGATATCAAGATAAAAATATTAAGTCTACATCTATCTCTGTTTACCTCGTCTGTACCCTTTGTTTGTGCTACATCTCGTAGACTGCGATATCAGTTGAGGTACAAAACTTTATTTAGTGAATTGTTTCCAAATAGTGAGGTAACGTCCAAACCATAAAAGATCGTCATGAAATTTACGAGAAATGTTTTCTCAGACTGTCCCTAGCATCAGACAAGGACGACTCAATGTTGCCAAGTTTTACTACGAGAATACTTTATATAAATTAAAGGTTTTTCGAGTTTACTTTTCATATGCCCCCATGGTTTTATTTCTGGCCATAATAGCGGTCAAATTTGGCATATAATGATCGACTTGGAGACTGGAATGATGCAGGTTCTCTAGAAGTTAAAGACACTTGGAACGACGTATTTATGGTGAAAGCAGAGGGGGGCAAAATGTCAGATTTCCATGACCACAAGCTGAAATGGCTGTCTTCTGCCATTTCTCCTCCAGACATACATGCTGGCTGGCTATAGCAAACTCCCTCTACACGGACGCTAGAGATTAACAGGAACTCGTAAAGGTGTCGAATGTCGATCTACACGGTTCACCTTCTCCCAGCCTGAATTCTCTTCCATCTAGCCACAGGCACTGAAACACATGAATCAGGGATCCCTGGAACGTCACTTGACCCTGTAGAGAACAACTATGGTCGTCAGTGCTGATGAGCAGGATGAAGGGAATTGGCGCACTGAGACTTAATGTAGGTGAGCAGGTGGTTTTTCCAGACTTTTCCACTTCGAAAGCAAAAGGTGCGAGTTTACCTTTGTTTACCGAAGCTAATATATAATCCTGTATCCGTAACTGATGACCCCTTTTAGTCTCGGATGAAGGACTGGGTGCTCTTGGTATCCTTTTGCTCTTCCGGGATGATACGATTATGGCCTTTATTTGTGTCTAAACCGACGGCAAAATGAACAGGCACAAAAGTATACTTGAGGCTAACAGTGCTAGGCATAGACGTGGCAATGTCTTCCACGCATATATGAGATATACAAACATACATACATCTATGAATACACATACGCATTATTATACATATATGAATATATATATATATATATATATATATATATATATATATATATATATATATATCATATACATATATATATATATATATATATATATATATATATATATATATATATATATATATACATATATATATGCTTAAAAAATCACAGTAGATGCACGTGACTTCATAAATAAGCGAATACCACGGGAAAATGATAGTCAGAAATCCAAGCGCTTTCGTCTTTATTCAGACATCGTCAAGGAGCTACATATATATATATGCTTTTAACTTAACATATGACATATATTCAAATCCATATTATAAAACGTCCTATGCATTAAAATTGTTATATGTACAAAAACTTAGAGGTTTCGTCCAACTGCTGTGAACCCCTCCATAGTAGTTAGACGAAGCGCAATTAAATGATTATTTAATTACGACCGACCTATTGCGGCAGAGCTAAAAGTCTTCTTTTAAAAAACACGGAGGACAAATAGAATGATTCTCTTTTGTTTTTTCGAGAAATTTATTTTCCTGTGACTAAAACAAATGTTTTGGCTGTTTTCTGACAATGTTTATTTCGAAACAAGAAATCCTTGCTCCTTGAAATCATTGGAAGTCCGAGGAAAGAAATTGTGTTGTAATCTCCAGGGAATTTAAGTAAAAGATTTCAATTGGCAATCTTTTTTTTTCTTTTTTTTTTTGAAGCAGACTCTGGGCATGTTGGAAAAATAACATTTATTTTAGCTAGTCATCTGTTTTAACGAAAGATTTATTCAGCCACGAATAAGTGACAAAACTTGAAAATAACATACATTTTTATTATTTCTGCGTCTTTTGAAGCCGTTATACTATTTAATTTTTGTCAAAATTATTTTTCTGTATTTATAACCGTCCTTTTTAGCTCCCAGTTCTCCCTTAATTCGTATTTACTTACAATTTTTCTTGTATATTAAAATTCAAATAAAAGAGTCATTCCTTATCTATATCCTATAGGCTGTGTAATCCATTTATAGTGGATAATTCACTTCTTATCATCATGGCAAGCGATTGTGTTTAATGTATTTGTTTCATATCTCACTTTTTCAGTTACCATAAAACACTTAATGATGATGTTAAAGGTACATTACACCCCATTGCATTTTTATTCAAAGGCTAGAGTTAGTAATGGCATTAAACTCGTGTTAGACAGATTCATATTAGGTTTCCTTCCTGCAACCTGAAATATGATGTCATCAGTATTCCACAGTGAAAAAAGTAGCCTATGTTTTCACATACTTACAAATGATAAATATATTTCTTCGTTCCTTTATATTTATATAAACTCAAACTACTGTGAAGATATATATTTACAATATCTCCTGAAGCTTTGTTATTATATATTTAGTTTTTGATATGCTAACTACCATCATCTTCTGGAGAGAGGAGTTGATGAATTCAGAATGTAGAGCATTTGAATGTTGGAAATGGTGATATCTCTTTCAACTCAAAAGATGCCTTTATTATAATATTTATCGCCGTCAAGTAAGTTCTTATCCATCGACTTAAGCTCGAAAGGATACCACTTACTTTGACATATATATATATATATATAATAATATATTATAATATATAGTATATATATAATATAGAAATATATTTATATATATGTATATATATATATATAATATTATAGTATATATATATATATATATATTATATGAATATACATATATTATATACTTATATATATAATATATATATATATATATATATATATATTATATATATATATATATATTATATTTATATATATTATATATATATATATATTATATTATCATATATATATTATATATATATGTATTATATATATTTATACCTATATATATTATATATATTTATATTATATATATTTTAATTATTAATTATATTAATATATTATTATATTATTAATATAACAATATATATATTCTTATTAATTACTGAATATTTTTCTCAGAATCTCGACATAAATAGGCCCTGACTTGCTACAGAGATACTTCATACTTACACCAACTCATTTACTTAGAATATGAAAATCAAATATTTTAGATATTGTATTGAGACAATGAGCATTTCGAAAAACCAAACTAGTTTTGAGTTTTACTATTAAAAACGAATCATCCTAGAGAGAAAACTAATCGTGAGTGTCATCGTTAGAAAACTGGCCAACAAAGAGAGTATCAAACGAGAGACTTTCACAGCATATCTAGCGGTTGATAAACTTTTTAAAAGCACTAATTGTCAAACAAACAAATATAATTGCAGCCAGCATTATTGTCAGGATCACATGAAAGTCAATTCAAATGTTGAGGGCTACAAAGTCCGGTTTTAATCAAAAGTGACAATAAGCCTATTGCAAATTTTGATTGTGTGCAAGTGCAGAAAAAATTGGATGAGATAAAGCAATGGGGTTGTTAATGGCATGATTCTAAAAAAAAACAGGAGCGTGAGTGATGTTGCTGGAACTGAAGATATAATCCAGAATGTATCCGCTCTTTGTTTAGATTACAACCATTGGAAACGATATAACTCACACTAATGGCGTTTTATTGCAAACATAAATTCTATAAACTTATCTTAGACGTCCACACTCAGATAACAGATGGCTCAACAATTGGAAAGCCTTACTTATTTCGAAATAAAAAAAAAGAGCAGAGACACTACTTTTGCAAATATGTTAGAAAAGGAGAGCAAAATAGGATAAGTGGAAATATTATACCTCTCTTTCTCTCTCACACACAGTCATCAGCAACTAATTTCAGACTTATCCAAGTTCTGTTTCATTGCATACTAAATAAACAATTATTCAAGTAAAAACAGATATAAACAGGTCTCTGGGATATTCAATATGATAATTATGGGTAACCTCCCAGTACCAGCCACAAAACAATCATAAAGGAACTAAATATGAATTTTACATAAAATTTCTCTTGAAGAGAACAAATGAAAAACGTAAAATCAAACATACCTTACTGTGAGCAGATGTCAGAAGAAAATGGCTGCTTTTACAATTGGTGCTTCAGGTCTTACCAGAAAGTTTCTCACCTCCTAAAGAAGGATAAGGAATACCAGGAAACTATTGGATACAAACACTTCTTGAATACTATGGCCTTAAAAACGAAAATTATTTTTTTTTTTTTTTTTTTTTTTTGGGGGGGGGGTGGGGGAATGTTTTGATATAAATACTTTTGATATAGAGCCTCTAAAGCCTAAAGGAAGAATAAGTAATACCAGGAAGCTATTAGATACTAACGCTTCTTGCATACTCTGGCCTTAAAAACGAAAAATTTAATATTTTTTTTTCTCGGAAAATGTTTTTATATAAATACTTTGGATATAGAGACTCTTAAAGAAGAATAAGAAATACCAGGAAACTATTAGATACTAACATGCTTATTGCGTACTCTTGCCATAAAAAGGAAAATAATATAATTATTTTTTCTTGGAAAAGGTTCCGATATAAATGCTTTGGATGTAAAGCTATTTTATTAAGGAAGGGAGAAATTATTCCTCTTGGTTGCTCACCTGTTCTGTTTTTCTTTAAGAACTTATTTATATATCTAATCCTTTCGTATTTTGCTGTGTCTAGATATATTCCCTATGCACTGAAAGTTTTACTCATTGGTGCATGTCCTTTTTCCTTTTTCTGTCTCGTCCTGGAAAAAGAGGACATTAGAATAAAATTGAGGGAGGTGGCATGAAGTATAGCATGGAATTCTCACTAACTACCTAAAATATCCTTCAATTCTCAGCACAATACCATAGGAAATACAATAGTCATGATTCCCGGAACAGACAGCTAAGAAAACCATTTTACATGGTATATGAACACAGACTAACGTGCATGATCTTACTTTTTATTCTACAGTATTTTCGCACACACACATACACATAGACACACACACATATACATAATAGAATGCAATGCAGTAGCTCATTCTTCGGTTCACAAGGCGTCAACTTTGCAACCCAAAATTCGTTTCATCATTTACCCCATTTTCAAACCTGAATCAGAAAAAAAATATTATTTTCATCAAAACAGAGATCCTTCAGTTACTAAGTCACTGTAAAACAAGACAAGGTTTTTCATTAACTATGCCATTGTTAAATAAAAGAAAAAGTTATTCCAAAGACAACTAATAGCGAAATTTCAACGAACTCCAAGCGACCTCACCGACCTAGGAGCAAATTTTATCAGGTCATCCGGAGCCTCAGCGGATCAGAGGTGCGCCCTATCCTCGATTCGACGTAGACGGATCGCGCTGCCGCTTCCGATTCCATCAGTTTCCGGTGTTTTATCGAAAGAAAATGCCGGAGGCCGTTCGTAAATCTCTATCGGAAACCGATACGATGCAAAAGCCGCTTGAAAAGGGAACATCGCGTAGGTAATTACTATGCTTTTCCCTTTTATTTTATTTCATTTATTTATTTATTTATTTATTTATTTTGGCTAAGGCTAGCCCTGCTGACATTACTTACGTAATTATTATTGTTTTTTTTTCGTTTTTTGAGTTTTTTTTTTGTTTTTTTTTTTTGCCGGGAAAGGGAAACAATAAACGAAATTGTTTTATTTTTAGGGGGTGATTGCCATTAAACCCTATAAAGATTTTGTGTAGGTAATTATTTTGTTTTCTCCCTTTATTTCATTTCATTTTGTTTATTTGTATTATTGTATTATTGGTAGATGTAAACCCTAAAGCCATGTTGTTTACAGTGATTTTTCTTTTTTAATTATTTTTGCTGCTATTTTTGTTAGGGTAAATCATATAGACATATTATTTGGGTAATTATTATGTGTTTTGCTTTTTTGGGGGTTGGGGGGAGGTTGGATTGGGCTAAAGCCTATAAACATTGTAAAGGTAATTATTATACTATTTCGTTTTCTATTTTTTTTACTTTCTTTTGGTTGTGATAAAGTTTATAGTGATAGTATAAATGCTTATCAGCTATTGCTTATAATATTCCAGAAATAAATTTTACCACTAGGCCATAGGTCAAGAACTGGAACCAAATGATGAATGAAAATGAAATTAAAAATGCAAAAAGGCATATACCTCTATGTCTCTAATATTTATTTTATAAATTAAAGGTTAGTTCATGAGAATTTGGGTCACCAGTATTGTCAGCTATACTATTATTATTACTATTATTTTTTTTTTTTTTTTGTTTTTTTTTTTTTTTTTTTTTTTTTTTTTTTTTTTTGCTCTATCACAGTCCTCCAATTCGACTGGGTGGTATTTATAGTGTGGGGTTGCCGGGTTGCATCCTGCCTCCTTAGGAGTCCATCACTTTTCTTACTATGTGCGCCGTTTCTAGGATCACACTCTTCTGCATCAGTCCTGGAGCTACTTCAGCCTCTAGTTTTTCTAGATTCCTTTTCAGGGATCTTGGGATCGTGCCTAGTGCTCCTATGATTATGGGTACGATTTCCACTGGCATATCCCATATCCTTCTTATTTCTATTTTCAGATCTTGATACTTATCCATTTTTTCCCTCTCTTTCTCTTCAACTCTGTCCCATGGTATTGCGACATCAATGAGTGATACTTTCTTCTTGACTTTGTTTCAATCAACGGTCAGTCTGGTCTGTTTGCACGTATCACCCTATCCGTTTCTTGATACCATAGTCCCAGAGGATCTTTGCCTGATCGTTTTTCTATCACTCCTTCAGGTTGGTGCTCGTACCACTTATTACTGCAGGTAGCTGATGTTTCTTGCACAGGCTCAGTGGAGGGCTTTTGCCACTGAATCATGCCTCTTTTTGTACTGGTTCTGTGCAAGTGCCGGGCATTCACTTGCAATGTGGTTTATGGTTTCATTTTTCGTATTGCACTTCCTACATATGGGAGAGATGTTATTTCCGTCTATCCGTACTTTGAAAAACATATCTGGTTCTTAGGGCCTGATCTTGTGCCGCTGTTTTCATTCCTTCAGTTTCCTTCTTTAGCTCTCCCCTCTGTAGCCATTGCCAATTGTCATCGCTGGCTAGTTCTTTAGTCTGTCTCATGTATTGTCCGTGCATTGGTTTGTTGTGCCAGTCCTCTGTTCTTTTCTGTCTTTCTCCTGTCTCTGTATATTTCTGGGTCTTCGTCTACTTTTATTAGTCCTTCTTCCCATGCACTCTTTAGCCACTCGTCTTCACTGGTTTTCAGATATTGCCCCAGCGCTCTGTTTTCGATGTTGACGCAGTCCTCTATACTTAGTAGTCCTCTCCCTCCTTCCTTTCGTGTTATGTATAGTCTGTCCGTATTTGCTCTTGGGTGTAGTGCTTTGTGTATTGTCATTTGTTTCCATCCTGGTTTTCTGATCTATGCTGCGGAGTTCTGCCTTCGTCCATTCCACTATTCCTGCGCTGTATCTGATTACTGGCACTGCCCATGTGTTTATGGCTTTTATCATATTTCCGGCGTTGAGTTTTGACTTGAGTATCGCCTTGAGTCTCTGCATATATTCTTTCCTGATCGTGTCCTCATCTCTGGTGTTTTATATCTCCTCCTTCCATTATTCCCAGGTATTTGTATCCTGTCTCATCTATGTGTTGATGTTGCTCCCATCTGGTAGCTTTATCCCTTCAGTTCTCGTTACTTTGCCTTTTTGTAAGTTGACTAAGGCGCATTTTCTATTCCAAACTCCATCCTGATGTCCCCAGATACAATCCTTACAGTCTGGATTAGGGTATCTATTTCCTTGATGCTCTTTACCATACAGCTTGATGTCGTCCATGAACATCAGATGGTTGATTTTGTTGCCGCTTTTCTTGAGTTGGTACCCGGCATCCATCTTACTGTAGTACTTTTGTCATGGGGAATCAATATGGGCTACTACGAAGAGTAGTGGGGACAGTGAGTCGCCCTGGAAGATCCCTCTCCTGATATTAACCTCTGCTAGTCTTATTCCTGAGCTTGTAAGTATTGTATTCCCAGTTGCCGCATTGTATTTTTGAGGAAGCTGATGGTATTTTCCTCTGCCCCATATATTTTCAGGCATTCTATTAGCCATGTGTGTGGTATCATTGCCAATTGTCATCGCTGGCTAGTTCTTTAGTCTGTCTCATGTATTGTCCGTGCATTGGTTTGTTGTGCCAGTCCTCTGTTCTTTCTGTCTTTCTCCTGTCTCTGTATATTTCTGGGTCTTCGTCTACTTTTATTAGTCCTTCTTCCCATGCACTCTTTAGCCACTCGTCTTCACTGGTTTTCAGATATTGCCCCAGCGCACTGATGATACCTGTTAGTAACTCCCATTATTGGTAGGCAGGTGATAGGCCTGTAGTTACTGGCTATATTTCCCTTACTCTTGTCTTTTTGTACTAAGGATGTTCTTCCTGTGGTCATCCATTTGGGTGCTTGGTGATTTGAGATACAATGCTGGAGTTGTTCTGCTATTCGTGGGTGTAGGGCCTTGAAGTTTTTGAGCCAGTATCCATGGACTTCATCGGGAACCTGGGGCTTTCCAGTTTGGCATTTTCTTTATTGGTGTCTGACTGTGTCTGTCCGTGATGTCTGTTAATCTTGTTTTTTCTCCCTGTTTCTTCTTCCTTGACTTCCTGGAGCCATGTTGCATGTTTGTTGTGTGATACCGGATTGCTCCATATGTTTTCCCAGAGTCTCTTACTTGGTTCGGCTTCAGGAATTTCTGGGGTGGTTGTCTTCCCCTCTTAGTTGGCTGTATAGTCTTTTCTGGTTGGTTCCGAATAGTTTGTTCTGTTGGTATCCCTTATTCCTGTTCATGTACCGTTGGATCTTGTGTGCTTTGGGCCTTAAGCCTCTGTTTTTACATCTTCTATTGTTGTTTTTTGTTTAGTCCCCTCTCTTGTACTTTGTATTTCTCGTTGAGTTCCTCCCTTGTTTTCTTGCTTCTTATCCTTTTTTTCTGCCATCTCTTTCAGTTTACTCAAGTCAGATCTCATCACCATGATTTGCTTTTCCAGGCGCCTTTTCCAAGGAGGTTGCTGTTTTGGTTTCTGTTGGGTGGTTGTGACGGTGGTGTTGGTGTTCGAATCCCATCAGTTCGCTACTAATCTTGCTCCTGCATATGTCAAGTTATTTGTTTCTGTGATACTGGTGGTGTGTATTAGGCCCATTATTTCATTGACCTCACTTGTTTTCTCCCTTAATTTTTCTTGGTGTTGTAGGCTTTCATGGAGGGGATCTTTGTTCTCTCTGTATCTGGCTCCATCTATCTAATCTTTTCTACCCATTCCGTCCTCTCTGTTACTTCGTGGTGGTTCTTCGTGTGTCGTTGTTTGATACTTCATCCTCTCTCTGTCGTCTTCTGTGGCATCGTCTCTCAGTTCGTCTTCGTGTAATTCGTTGTCGTGTGACATTTCCCTTTCCAGTTCTTCTCTTTCTGTTGGGGAGAGCCAGTTCTTTTTCTTTATGTTCCTTACTTGGTCTGCCCAGCCTCTGCTCTGTTTGGGGGGTGTTATTCCTCTCATTCCAGATGTTGATCAATCTTCTCTATATCCTCTCTCCGTCGGGTTGCTTCTGATGTAGCATCTCCATATTTCCTTATTTTTCTTCTCTTGTCCATTTCTTCCTTTTTGCCTCTGTAGCTCCAATCTCAGGCTGTTGATTACTGTCGTGGTGATCAGTTGCTGGATGACGACCTCAAGTACCTGACCGTCTTCCCCTACATTGGGTTGAATACCTGGTTGCCGGACGAGGCTCCTCTGTTGCCAGAGGTTCCATTTACGTCGTTTGTCGTTTATTCCTTCATTTCTTTCCATCATTGCTGAGTTTTGCTATTTAACCCATAGCTGGACCCTACCCCATCAGGGATAGGTACTCATTTACAGCTGAGTAGACTGAGGAAATTATGGTAAAGATCCTTTCCCAAGGAATCAACGCCGAGGAGAGCGGTCACCCATCCAACGACTGACCAGCCCCAATGTTGCTTAACTTGACTTAAGTCTATTGACGACCTAACCAACTCCTCCACGGCGCCACATTACTATTATTATTATATTATCATTATTATTATTATTATTATTATTGTTATTATTATTGATTATTATTATTATTATTATTATTATTATTATTATTATTATTATTACTATTATTATTAATTATTATTATTGATTATTATTATTATTATTATTATTATCATCATTTTAGTAGAAGACCCTCTTTTATGGCAAATGCTGTAAAGAGAATGCCAGAATTAGGCGAGTTGATTTTATAAATTGTAAGAAAGATAGAAAAAACCAATATATAAAATTAACACGCTTAATTGTGACATTGTCTTTAACAGTATTATTATTATTATTATTATTATTATTATATTATTATTATTATTATTATTATTATTATTATTATTATTATTATTATTATTCATCAGACGAAACATATTCACCTAACTTTTATCGACCACGACAAATGTCGAAGCAAAATCATACCCTATGGCAAGGTGGAATAATGAAAATTTCTCGGGCCAAAATACCCCATGAAAACGCCCTCTAGCATTCACTAGTGGTTGTTAATAACAACACCTCAGCACGTCGATAATTGCTCGCCAAATATGGTGTTGAAGAGATTAACGAAGCGTTAGGTGCTTTTCATTTGAGACCAGAACTTACGATATAAATGTTCTTTGCCAATATTCCGAGAATAAAGAAAAGAAATATAATATATAGTCTTTTAGGCTTCGCTGTAAGCGATATGGAGAATATGCATAATGCAGAAAATTCAACCACCAACAAATATAATATTTTGGAAAAATACATGGGAAACTTTTCTTACAAGCTTTATCATTTTAAATTTTTCCAGTTCTCATATTTTTAAAAACTACAGTTTAAAAGATAAAGTTAATTTGAAATTTTAAAGAATACCCTTCGGGTTAGACTTTTGAGAATAATTTGTTTTCATATGTTGATGTAGTGATAAGGTCTAACTACATAATAATAATAATAATAATAATAATAATAATAATAATAATAATAATAATAATAATAATAATAATAATAATAATAATAATAATAATAATAATAATAATAATAATAAGCAGAGAGCAAAATCCTTGTGAGGATATTCGATTTGCAATAGTGTCCTACCTAGTAAGCATGAAATGCAATAGATATACAGATTTATATATATTTATGAAAAGTACCGTGAATTTTTCACTAAGCCTGAAAACTTTTATCCAATAGCCTACTCTTCCACTTATTAACGAAGTGAACTGTCAGCATATACCACCACGTAGATACAAAATATGAATGTAACAGAATTACCGCTTTACAGAAAGATCAGATGTCCGCTATACAGAATATATTGTATGCGTATAAATATATTATTGAACTAATTCGCTTGTAGAAAGTTAGAAGAATAAACTCTGTTTGTAACTTATTAAAAGCATATGTGTATATTATTCTAACATGTAACATAAAGTTCTTATATTCTCTCTGTAAGGATAATTTTTAAACCTACTGTAGTAGTCTTCTAAGTAACTGTCAAGTGAATGAGCCATATCACATCATTCACAAAGTTCTGTTATTAAAAAAAATTATAAATATAATAAACATGAACTGCATGAATCATGCAGTAGCATTTTAAGCATAAACAATCTTATAGATATACATTGTTTTCACAATGAATGTGCTGAATTTACTAACACTAAATAAGTGTATATTTTTATAAAAAGCAACATGACATCTAGAACGTGAAATAAGTCTGAGTCACATGTTCCTATCGGTAACATGTCCTTGAACATTAGTCAACATTTAAATCTTGTATATCCTTCAAATATTGCATGTGGCTTTTTCTAAGTGAATCTGACATTAGCTACTAAGTAAGGGAAGAACATGTGGATAAAAAATAAATATGACCCTGAATGTTACGGGCGGCTTATACTTTAGACAAAATATTTAAACTAACATATATTTTAAAAAGCAATAATTACCCATATAGAAATATTCCCACACTAATAGAAAATATGAAAACATAAACAGAGACTTACATAGTGAATTATTAGACCCGACGTAAACGTGCCATCTTGGACCCAAAGAATATCTGTTCACTGCCGCGCATCTTCAGATGTTTTCCGACCCATGATTCTGCAGTGAGAAACAGGTGTTTTTGATGAGTTTGAAACATCATTTAATTAAAAAAAACTTATTTCAACTAAGAGGGGAAGAGGCTATATTCATGCCCATTCAGTTGAAGAGACACCAGTGTTTAGTTTAGACGCCTTGTGTTAGGAGGTGTGTTCATGCCGTATTGGTGTTTAGTGATTGGTTTAAGCTAGACGTGGAGAGATATGTTAATGTCCTATTAGTTTAAGAAACATAATTGTTTGGTTTGGATATGTTTTGCCGTTTCAGTAAACAAGTATCAGGGTCCAACTTTACTGACTGTAGAGTTAAAATAGGATACAGTACTTATTTTATGTGGATGATCGCATATTGGTGCCTCTTTCATTGGAAGTACAAAAATCTTTAAGAAATTTCTCTAAGCAAGAAAGACTAAAAACACAATGCTTAAGCTAAGACCTCAAGAAGATTTCTATATGCTTGGGAGAGAACCTTAGCTTCTTTACTATGTACTGTATAATAATGAATCAGACTAGCAAACATTATATTGGTCATAGTCGGCACCTAGATTTCAGTGTATTGTTTTAAATGGATGTCTAGAATTAAATTCGCTTAGTTTTTTTCATTTTCTCAAAAGGTAAACACAAAATTCCGAGCGGGTAACACAAGAAAAATAATTTTACTGGGGAATATCAAAGAAAATGTATTTAAACCACTAATCTAGCATTAATTTTTAATGAAATCATCAGTTATAGATATTGTGAAAATTTATTAAAAGAATATTCATGCCTTCTTTATTCATAGAAACATAAAGATAATTTAAATACTCCATAATAAATCAGAGCACATTCTTTGAATTATGGTTTAGATTTTTCTCTTTTCATGATTATCGGATAAACTGTGACACATTCTGCATTGTCAGTAAAGTTGCAGATTGGCGACTCCTGTGACAAATGGAAAAATAGATCATAAGCTAACATAAAGAGATATTTTCCATTTGCATGAATCGCAGTGTAATCTACACGAAGTTTTACGCTTCATGAGTCTCTAGGCTATAAAGTAGTATCAGAAATATTCCGAGATTTGTATTTTTCATTTTGAGGTATTCTGTGAATAATTCTTGAAAAAAAAGAAATGCTAGCGAGCAAATGTTAAATGTCACGAATGCTTTTTTTTTTTTTCGCTAAGTAACACACTCATAAAATCTTTTGTCGTCCTGACTAAGCCCGAATAAAATAAGAGGAAATATTTATTTCATGCCAAGTTTATCTAACTGGATTAAATATGTATGTTTATTTATCCTCATCTGTGTAAACCTGAACATGAAATAGAAAATTTTAGGCAGAAAAATCCTAAGCGTGATACAGAGAAAAATTAAATATGTATGGCTGAATGTATTTTATGAGTACAAATGTTCAGCGGAAAAAAAGGCAATCACCATAGTTACTCTTGAAAATTAAAACTGAGAAAATAATGTCTCGTATGATATACATTTTTGTCGTATTTTCTGATGGTATTAAATGACATATGATAATCTCACTGCAGTAAATTGAACTACTTATGGGAAGTTCTTAATACTTTATTTTGTTCCACATCTGCCAACGTAGAATGTGAAGTTTTTGATGAATTATCTTTTTTTTTCGCAGGGCAAAGGCTCTGGCTATAAAGTGTCGGATTTACAAAAACGCTTATAATCCTAACTTTTTTTTTCATGATACCAGTACCTATGTGCCCAAACTTGGAATGTCCTACTGATATTAACATTATTTGAATATTAATTACTAGTTGTGCGTTATTTCATGATAATCTAATTTTTTGTCATTATTTTTTATACCAGTACTATGTGCCCAAAATTGGAATGTCCTAATGAAATTACTATTATTTGAATATTAATGTTTAGTTGCGTGCTCTTTCTCGATTTTTATTTTTATTTATATTCCTTATTGTTTAAATTTTTTTTTTTAAAGGTTTGGTATAATTTCTTAATAATAATTCCGCGCTCAAAAAAAAAACTGAACAAATCAGTGCAGGGAAATCAATTTTAACCAGGTAAGAGAAAAAGAAATGTCATAGCGGAAGTATTTGAACTTGATTGGAGAAAATTCGTATGTTAAATAATAATTTTTTTTTTACTGGGATTCTAAGATTTTGGGCTACAGAAGCATCTCAAGTATAAGACTTCTCCTTTTGCATAGAAGTCACCAAACCAGACTTTTATTTTCTTGAATACCGTACATATTAGGTTATAGTCATCAATGCTTTATTTTTATTCTTGCGTTATCATGTAAGCAAGTTTAAATATATAAGCTAGACAAAATGTATACACAATATTTTAATGTATGATTAAATTAGATACGTCTTCTGTTATGTATGGGTGAAAGAGCTAAAAACAAATATTATGGAAACATGATTAGTTAAAAATTTTACGTAAATGATTGTAATAAATGACAGGTTACTTTAGTAGGTAAAATTTTTAAAAAATTCATATTCATGTCAGCCATCTTGGACACCTAATTTTCAATACTAAATCCAATCTTACTCACAAATAGAATATGTGTTTCACAAAGTAAAATCAGAGAAAAATTACTTTCAGTGATTTCACAGCCTCCCTAATATAAAATGGAAATACACTTCCTATGCAGAACCGTCTCTTTTTCGCGCAATTTTAAAAAGAAGCGAAACTTGCAAATCCGATATATCAGCCTCTCGGGTGTCAAGCGAAAACTCCAGGATGATATTCTGAGCAAATAAAAGTTTGGATGCCTTTCAAAACTTTTCCAACGCAAGTGGTAATTCACTTGGACAAACTACCAAATGTCCACTTCCGAAACACGACAGTTTGCTTTACTTTCCCCCGCCTTTCTTGTTAGAGTTACTAAAAGCCTATACTATAACTTTACGTACATACACGCAGCCAATTATACTTTTTATACATCTGTATTATTTTGTTAATAGGCAGTGAATACCCGTTTAAGAAACCACATACGTATAAACGTGTGCATATATATATATATATATATATAATATATATATATATATATATATATATATATATATATATATATATATATATATATATATATATATATATATATGTGTGTGTGTGTGTGTGTGTGTATGTATATATATATATATATATATATATATATATATATATAATAATATATATATAAATATATATATATATAATTATATAATTATTTATATATATATACATATATCAATATATATATAATATATATATATATATAGATATATATATATCATATATATATATATATATATATATATATATATATAGATATATATATATATATTATTAATATATATCTTAAAGGCACGGTAGTTAATTGCTAACCTCAGCTTTTTATGGTTAGAGTCAAGTCAGTTAGAGACAAGCGCTGGATTCCTCGAAGATGCTGAAATGAAAAAACAGACAGGATAGATTACCAATGCACTTTGAGGTCGATGACGCCTCGAAGATCATGGACTTCGGGAATGGAGCGCCCGTGTTTGTTGTGTGCAAAATAGGATGTGACTGTGTGTGTTCATAACGAACAATAAATGACATTTATTCTGGGGGGATAAGTGCTAAGAGAGGACTCACTGATTGGTTGTGACAGTGTGGAACAAGCCTGGAAGAGGTGTTTTAGATCCATCGAATAAGGTAACGTAAGAAAGAACTTTGAAAAAGTTAACCTTTGAAGTGATAATTTTTGTCTGGAAAAACAGAAGTGTGGTGCGGTACACATTCTTTTTGACTAACTTTCATTGTTAAAGCAGTGATATAATTGTGGTCTCTTTATTTCAGATGGATTCGAAGTCACTATATAGAAAAAGGGATTCTCTAGACTTCTATTGACTTATTGAAATGTTATGATTAGTCGGACATAATGAGATAAGAGGGTGTACTTACTTAAATATGATTTGGAGAGGAAAAGGTAGTGTAATGTTTCTTTTGGGTCAGAGTTAATTTATTTTATTCCATTTTATTAATTAATTTTATTCCATTTTAATGTTAGCTAATTTTGGGAAGTAAAAAGTATATTTTTTGTAACTACGGGAGTTTATTTGCCTAGCTTGTTTTTTTAGCCAACTTCCCAGAATGATCTGCAATGGAGAGAGGGTAGGTTTAGTTGCCTGTAGCAGTTTATTTCATTTTGTTTGAACGAGTGTCATTTGATCTTAAAACCCGTCATATATATATATATATATATATATATATATATATATATATATATATATATATATATATATATGGCACGCACACATTTTTAGTAAGATAGACATATATATGATAACTGGGTATGTTGTTTCTAGAAAACTTCAATTTAAGAGGAACAGGATAGCCAGAAGACGTGGTAATATTTCAGACATTACTATTTCCTTTAAAATAAAACAGAGCCACAGCCGAGCTTTCGGGAATACATACTTTTCCCATCATCAGGGTCACTTATCATATGTTGCAAAAAAAGAGGAACAATAAGAAAAATATCATATATATATATATATATATATATATATATATATATATATATATATATATATATATATATATATATATATATATATATATATACATAGGGTTGCGACAGAAAGTTTAAGCACCAGTACTCAGCAAATTGGAAAGGAACACAAATATTTATATAAACGTATTTATAAGGAGGACATGTAGATGACAGGACGTATTATTGTATGTGAGATGCTGTAATGGAGGGCAAAAGGATGGCCTAGAAAAGTCTGGATAAATTGAGCAGAAATAAAATAAACATGAAGCTAGAGACATCGGGCAGGGGTAGATGAATGGCGTAGTGCGTAAAGGGTACAATCGACGCGCTGCTGGTGAGTCTTGTGTTGATGTGTATAAATCAACTTTAATTGTTCGGGTATTTTGCACTATAGTAGATTCACATCAACCGTGAATCCGATGTCTAGGCTCGTCCTTACGAAGGGACGGGCCTAGACATCAAATGCACGGTTGATGTGAATCTACTATAGTTGCTTATCCTCCAATATTTAATTTGCGATATTCAAAGATGTAATGTTATTATGTATAATTCATCCCTTTTGAATGAGTGGAAAACCAAAGGTTACAGTCCGTGCGCCTTCCTAGAATTCGCAATACTTTGTACCGGAAACATCAAACGATAAATGGAAAAGACTTATACCTATCTATCATGAGCAAAGGCTTTGCGGAGCGCAAAAAGATCATTCTCAACTCCAAGACATTCCGTTCCTAAACGACTTTTACCACGAATCGGTTTCCAATAGAGATTTACAAACGTCACCTGGCATTTTCTTTTGATATAACACCGATAACTGATGAAGTTGGGAACTGCGCAGTCCATCTCCGTCGAGTCGGATAAAGCGGAGAGGTCCTCGCCACTGGACTGGGGAACTTCGTCATGAAGTTGTTGAAATGCTTGAGGTTTGGCAAAGTTGTGAGGCAAACCAGGCCCTCCATAGCCACTTCAAATTTAACAATTTCCTTTCGAAAATGGAATTTGCGCTTTGATGGCTTAATTACACCCCCATAGAATCGAAGGAAATTACATTTTTTTTATTCCTAAGGCAACACTTGTTTCGATCATCCAGGGTCATCTTCAAGGCTAATATAAATTCGCAATGGAATTATATTCTATTATAATATAGTAGAGTTAAGCAAAAAAAATAAGTGAAGGTTAAGTTTTAAAATCTTGAAGATTTACTAAAATTTACTTGATATACAGATTCTTCAGGCCAGCGCTTATCCATGACTACTAAATTTAATGTAATTCTCTCCAATTAGAACATGACAATCTATTCTATTGTCTCTAAGCTTCATTGTATCAGATAACCAGACACAGTTCGTTAATTACAGTAACAGTATAACTGTGTTTAACTGCTCTAAGGTGTGTGATAGAGTATTAAACCCAAATATGCTTAGAGACAAAAAATCAATTTGTCCTGATTTAACTGGAAAAAAAATAAAGTGATCTTTATAATAGTGGGTATTCATGGAGGGACACTGACCTGAGAAACTGGCTAATAATTTTTCGAAACTATGAAGCCTAATCAATTTTCTCATAACTACGATTTTCGGTTTTTGTAGGTCGATAACTTTGATCTGAAATAACATATTTCAAAATGTAATATCACTGTTTCTATGGATTAGCCCAGAAGACGTCATTCGATCGCAGAATCAGCTGTAGGCTTAGGATTGAATCAATATAGCAGTATTGTAGTAATTTTGTTTATCCTTGACAAAGCTCTGGGGATATTTGGAGATGTGTGTCAATTGGTACCTGAAGAAAATGAAGGGAAGACATATATATGTGTGTGTGTGTGTGTGTGTGTGTGTGTATGTGTATGTATGCATGTGTGTGTGTGTATTTTGTTCTAAAATGAGATATTCCTTTAAAGTTATTATCAATTTGGAACAACTTCCAGCTGTTGGTGTCATGTAATATTTTCTGTCACAGAAATTTTGCTGACATTCTCAGGGCATCATCTACGGGATATTTTAATTTCTTTAGTGTTCCAATTTTTATCTTTCTTTCTGACATCATTTTCTTTCTAGCAAAAGTCGTACCCTATATCTATGTTTTAATCTATCACTCGCCCTCTCTACCTGGTTCTTTCATGGGACTGAAGCGTCTTTTGGGGTGAAATAACCATTTGTTTATACGATAATAAGTGGTGCGGAAAGGGCCATGTTAGCTACACCTGAATAACTCGGTACTCTACGGCCATGTTTACCAATACTGCTGGATATCTGTTATTCCAGACTTACCCAAGTAGTCTGTTTTTAATGACGTTACGCAAGGCTTTCTTGGCTCTCTGGAATTGTCGTTTTCTCTCCATTTTTGGTTAGTTTATAAGTAGTCTGAAATATATATATATCACATTCGTTACATCCTATGATTAACTAAAATACGTGTTCAATATTTATATATTTCTATATATAAAAAAAGGCCATTTCGTCTCTATTTTACGCTGGTCGCAGGTTGTCTTTTGGAAGATTTCGAATTTAAATCACGTCTCTTCAGGTAAAGTTTAGTTTCACGACTTATAAATATACTTTGATATAAACGTATTGCAGTAATGAAAAACAGTACGACAACTGAAGTGTATAAGGAGAAAACATGTGATGCTTCGGAGCATTTTAAGACAAAAGTGTAAAGGCAACGTGAATGTGCTTTTGCAGGAATGGGATGGTAATAAAAGCATCTAGTTTGGGTACTGTGTTTATTTTTGAGTGTTTCTATCTTGAAATCTTGTTTCTGTTTTAGATTTCATATGATGTAACATTTCACGGCATACATTTTCCATGTGCATGTTTTCTTGAAAACCTGAGATATTGTGTATCGTCTTATTTTCATATTTTTATTTTCCAAAGCATTGTGCTATATGTAGATTCAAGTGCGTAGCATTACAGCATTAAGTACTGAAATATTGCTATCCTCATTTGTTACAGGAACCGTCCGTGTAAACATAATTTTGCATATACTACCCCACTTTAAAATTATATTCATTTTAATTTACGTAAAAAAAACATTAAAGGCATATTGTCATATAATATGATTAAAAACTTTAAAGTTTCTTTTTGTAATGAATGTAATTTGTTTTACCTTCATTTCTTGGTAATATTCTTACTTTCATCTACCATTTTTATTATTTGAGCACATACTTTGGTCTGTATCCTTTCTGATAGACCATTTGGTTGCAACTTGCAGACTAGCCTCGTCTTTCAAAAGTAATAATAATAATAATAATAATATAATAATAATAATAATAATAATAAATTAGATGTTCATTGAAGACTCTTAGGAAAATTTTGATTAGTATCAGAAATTATATAACTATTAGAATTAATAGTAAAGATATTACCAATAGCATTTATAGTAGCACCGATAGTAGTAGTAGTAGTAGTAGTAGGAGGAGGAGGAGGAGGAGGAGGAGGAGGAGGAGGAGGAGGAGGAGGAGATGGAGGAGGATGAACCCCAGTCTCCAGAACCCAGTCAGAGATCCACAGAAAATAAACCATCCTTACTGCACCAGGCTCCTAGCATGTTGCGTCTGCTCTGCTGATCTTCTTATCAGCTTGAATCTAAGACATACTTGCGTAAACGTCTTTCCCTCATATTTTCTTCGCTTGATTTCGCGCTACAAAGTTTTTCCAACTGAGTAGAGAGCATTATGTCCCTGCATAAATGATAATTGTTTCTCAGCTTCGGGTGCTGAGGAAAATCTCTTTCGGAGGACTGTACAAATATTACGCAAACAAATGCAGTAAAGAAAGAACCCGGAGAAATTAGTTATCTGAGCTACGACGCAAGTTGAAAATGTCGCGAAGATGAAAGTCCTTTCGTAGTATAGATGGTTTATCATTACTATTTCTTGTCTAGTGATCGTTGGCAAAAAAGTTTCATGATATTTCTTTTGACATAGGTAATATACAATCTTCACCCCGGTGGCTTTTAATAATTTGCTTAAACAATTATCCTTCAAAAGTAACTATAGTCTGGTCTAGAAATAATGACCGTGGAAGTGCCTAATATATCAGATATCCACCCCCGCCCCGCCCCCCCGAAACATAGTTCAGGAATTTAAGAAATCCTTATTTTTTTATAGCTTATTTTTTCATGTGGAGAGTTGAGATTAGAGTGGAATTTGTATTTGTATTGAAAATACGCCATTACAAGTATAAAAGATACTAGGAAAATCTAACAAGTGCTAAATTAGAATCCGCAAAATCTTCTTCTGGAAACTAGTAATTACGGTTGTATTAGTAGCCTTTAATTGCTACTAAATAAATGAAGGCAACCTTTGTTTTTGTCGATGGCACCCCGACAAAAACATCTGCCAAAAATGCAATGTTGTCCCTGTCAGAAGGGAAACAGAGCCAAAGGGTATCATTTGTTATAAGGAACCAAAAACTTTTCCCCTTGAATAAAAAAAAAAAATTGTTAATACATTTATAAAACAGATTACCAATGAGATTTTCACAGTCTACGAGTAAATAATATAAACTATTGATCTAACTGATTAGTCGGGAGCTCGTTAATTTCCCTACGCTATCAAACAACATCACCATTATCATTAATAGCATTATAGATAAGAATAAATTAAGTATATTACAAGTACATGTAAATGTAATAAAACATTAACAAGCGAATAATTCACATAAACAGAAATGCCATTTCTTGTGTCATAACTTTTTTAGGCAGAAGAAAATCGTATTTACCTTTTGGAGGATGTTATATTTTCTTTTCTTTTATCTGTTTATACAGTGAAGTGATTAAAATCAAAACAGGAATCACGATAAAACAATCAGCTGAGTTTTATGAGCAGCCAATTAAGTCAAATAATTCGAGGATTCCATTTGGATATGTTTAGAGACAATCCCTCCATTTTTATGTTAAATCATATACATGTTTTCTATCGCTCAAAAGTATGTTTTTTTTTTTTTTTTTTTTTATAACCGTTCTTTACCAAAATCCCCCCTTGTGATATCTTAATGCTTCTGTCATTTACTGTAAAATGCACGAATTCACTTAATATTTTTCATATTCTTCTTTCTGCAATTTGAATCGATGAATTCATGAGATAATTATGGGTATTTCTGTGAGTAGCTGGATAGCCAATTGAAATTGATCTTACTAAAGTCAAACCAATTTGCGAGCGGACTCCGAGCCCATTTGCGACTGCCAGATCCTTCTGACCATTTTAATCCACACCTGGTTTGACCTCTTTAATAGATGGGCCAGACTAAGATAAAGAGAAAGGGTAGTAGTTTTAATTCACCTCGTTATCTCAGATTTGAATGGTCAAAGTAGATAATCCTTTAATTTGGTACTGTCCCTCAAAATTGTTTCCTTCGCTATTTATGTTTTGTAAACCAATTTCATGCAGCACTTTACGAAATAATTCCTTGTAACCACCAACCCAATATTTTCCTTCACTTGTAAAACTTTGTCTATCTTCGGAATTTCTTTCCTTTGCATGAAAAGTCAATACAGTTCGCCGTATAACGCATCGATCGAAATCGTCTACATTTGTTAAGGTTTTTATCTTTTCGTTTTCTTTTCCCTAAAAACCAGCTCTCAAAATTCTTCTTCCGTTTCTTTAGCTTCCTTACAAATCTGATGAAAGTTGCTTTTGATATCTTTGTTGCATCTGCTTGAATTGATTCCAACTTTGAAATTTAATTTTCTTTTTCCCATTTAAAAAAAAAACTTGTACACGTATGCCATTTCACGTTCTTCAGGACGAAGGACACGCCGCGGGAAACTCTCCATGGTGTTTACGGAAGCTTGCTGTGCAAGACAATGAATACGGAAGATTATCTCAACCCATTTTATACGATTTGGCCGAGGGTCTCAGTGATCTGACCCAAGTGAAGAAGTGGCACAAGTATGCCAGGTCTGCAAGTTTGTCATTTTTCTTCTCTTCTCTTAGTGAGCGAAGGTAGCCGCCCGGGTTAAGGAGAATTGGCAGAGCTGGAAATGGTCTTGGAGTCCGCTCATAAAATGGTTTGACTTTGGACATCTTAATAATATATATATATATATATATATATATATATATATATATATATATATATATATATATATATATATATACATAACTTTTTTAAGATGTCTAGTAAGATCAATTTCAATTGGCTATCCAGCTAACAAAAATACCCATAATTGTCTCATGAATTCATCGATTCAAATATGCTTAAAAAATCACAGTAGATGTACGTGACTTCATTAAATAAGCGAATACACAGGAAAATGAGTGTCATAAATCCAAGACCTTTCGTCTTTACCAAGACATTGTCTAGGAACGAATAAAATACAATTGGAGAGAAAGTTATCAGGTAAACAACAGATCAAAAATACCAGATGCATAATTGTCAAAAGGGTAAGAGTTAGATATAATCCAGGATTATCGGATATCACACGGTCACAAACCAATACATAGATTTAACGCTTACAGAAACTACAAAATATCCGTACAGTCCAAAACATGTAAAAACTGAATATATTAATTTTGTTGCTTATATTTATCTAAAACTTTTTTTCATTACGGTTTATTTAAATTTGATCCCTCCATAATGAAAAAAGTTGTGGATAAATATAAGCAACAAAATTAATATATTCAGTTTTTACATGTTTTGGACTGTACGGATACTTGTAGTTTCTATTAGGGTTAAATCTATGTTTTGGTTTGTGACCGTGTGATATCCGATAATCCTGGATTATCTCTTTGACTTTTACCCTTTTTGACAATTAACCATCTGATATTTTTGATCTGTTGTTTACCTGATACTTTCTCTCCAATTGTATTTCATTCGTTCCTTGACAATGTCTTGGTTAAGACGAAAGCGCTTGGATTTCTGACTATCAATTTTCCTGTGGTATTCGCTTAATATATATATTATATATATATATATTATATATATATATATTATATATATATATATATATATATATATATTATAAAAGCATATAGTATACACACATATATACACATACGTATAACGTATATATATATGACCTGAAATGAATAAATTTCAACTGCGTTTGACGTTCGACTAAACATGGGAAGTATTAGATCCAAATAACGCTTGAATTTTATACAACAGCGATGAATTTTATGATGTTAAAAACTTTGAAGATCGGAAAACAATTCAGCGATTTCTACCTATAATTTCGTGAGATAAAAGCACCATTAATCAATGCAAATATATAATCAGACTCATAAAATAAAATGAATATCAAAGCTGTATTTTTCATGATAACACATTTGTCATTTTTAATTGTAGGTAGATATTTTTTCAGAATTTCATTATCATTTTATCTGAGAGCAACAAATCATTTTTACCCGTTCGCTCTTTTTACTCAAATAAAAGAAAAATGCAATAAGTTTAATGTATGCTTCATCGCCTAAGCATTAAATATAAAATATTTATCACTGAGATATTGCATCCTCAGCTGCGGAATCGCTCATAGCTACTAATTCTAAAATATGTTTCTCTTGCCCCAGAGATGATGAAACCTGCTTTTCCCTTTACTCTCAAATTGTTTACACAACTTTTTGAAGCTTGTCATTCATTTACACATCATTCTTCTCAAGTTAATTCAACATACAACTTCTAAATTATACTTAGCAATGTTATTGTTCATTAATATTTTGTTACTTCTATCATCACATCTTTATATTAAAGAACGTCTATTTATCTCGCTTATTTACTGAGACCTAAAATTTCATGCTGAGTCACTCATGCATACAGTTGCCCTTCCACAATTTTTCCCCTCAAATTTGCATCATTCCAAATTGCATCCTGTCATATCAATGCTCTAGTTACTCGGCTCTCACAGCTTCTTCTCTGTCCATTATTCGGGATCGTAAATCTGACTGGAATATATCCTCTTTTCAAGTACTACACCTTATACAGTCTACGTACCTTCATTAAACATTTAATTTCTTCTTTACTCTCTAACGGCTATCATTGGATCTTTCTAATTATCTAAAATCCCTCATTGCAGATAAAGTGGATCCAGCCTTGAATTTTATTATTCCTGTACTACTTTCCACCTCATTTTAAATTAAATTTTCAAATGTCAAATCTTCTAATGTCTAATCTTCTAATCTCCTACCAAACTTGTTTATAAAACGTACATATATAGATTCATCGTGAGATACGTTTCTACATCGTTCTACACTTATCCATCAAATTCTGTCTCCAACTGTATTTTTTTTATTAGAGAAAAAAGACAATTTTATCTATTCGTTTTCTTTTATTTGTAGGTTATCTTTAATTTACACAAATTCCTTTGGAAATCACATTTTTAACACGTTTCCGAAGCCTTTCCCAGATAAATATAACTAGGCACTCTACGTCTATACCTACAGTTTTTACCTAAATCACTTGACACAACTTCCTTCTCTTTCTCTAATTCATGTCAGACACAGATTTTCACTCTCGCACGAAAAATATTTTCCCCTTCTTTTTCCATTCTTACACTATATAAACTCTTAATGTCAAAAAGATGGTTCTGTTGTCACGCCCAATTATATCCTCATTATATCCGGACAAGTACGTTTTTCGTCTGTCAACAACAATATCTGTCAACGCCCTGTCATTAAATATCTGCTAACTGAGACACTATCTCACTTTTTCTTTCCCAGTCACGCCCACCCCCCCAAAAAAGACTTCCATTTTAGTTCACTTTACTGTCATGAATCACAGCTTTCCATCCAAATAATATTGACACATCCTTTCTCTTGAACCCATTTCACTCCTATTTGAAGCCCAAAGAATACGAACTAACTATTCTTTTCAATATAAATTTTTTACAACATAAACTCTAGTAATAAAGCTCACAAACTCATTAATTCATTTCTTTTCTTTGGGACTTTCTTTTCAATGTGCTTGCAATGTCATCCTTCTAATATTCAGCATCCAGCAACATTAAAACCAGGCTTACTGTAACATGGTCCCTATGGAAGAAGCCACGTGCCATTAAGTTCATATTTATTACCCCATTCGATTCACAACCCCTATTATGCCTTTCTAAGGCTAGCATTACTCTACATCAGAGGTCTCATTACATTAGAATACCTTTGAAGCTGGCCTATAGAGCTGGCATCGGGTCTTATTGCAGATGCGCGCACACACACACAAATTATATATTAAATAACAATTAGGTATTAAATTAAAAAAATAAATAAAATATAAAATAAATAATAAAAATTAAAAAATAAATTTATATAAATTAAATAAATAAATAAATAAAAATAAAAAAAATAATTAAAAATAAAATATAAATAAAAAACATAAGTAAAAAATTAAAAAATTATAATAAATATAAAAAAATAATAAAAAAATAATTAATATAAAAAATAAAAATATAAAATTTATATATATTATATAAAAATATGGTTGTATATATAGTATATATATTATATATAAATATATATATATATATAAAAAATAAAAATATAGTATATAGATATATATATATATATATATATATATATATATACATATGCAATATAAAAACACTGTATCGTGCTTCTAAGAAATTAATAGAGGGATCCACAGTAATATCTTTGTTTATCTAGATTAATTAATATTTATTTGGAATATATACAAAACTTAAAGCTTTCGTTCATCCTCCTGTGGACTTGATCACTAAGCAAATGAGATATGGTATTGGTGAAGAATTCCAAATCATATCAACAGACAAAGAATATTAACAAGGTTAAAAATGCGAACAAGTCATTGGGTCGTTTGCCTTTCCATAATTCGCTGAGATCTTCGGGGCGGGACAAAGCGCCGGTCTTCTTCCTGAATGACATCTTGACGGTCGTTAACCAAAAAGGTAGTTTGTAGATTAGACTCTGGAACGGGCGAAGGATGGTTATTTACATTATCAGATTGAAGGAGGCTGTACACATTTCTGAAGTTCTTTATTCTGGCCCTTTTGCAAATTTCTTCACTCAAAAGTAAATTGTTCAGTATGCCAGTATTCCCCTCAAAGGTGTCATTCAAAGTGATGAGAGCTCCTTCCACAATTCTCCTAGTGGTCCTATCAGCATTCTTATAAATAACTTTTCCTCCCCTTGGATGGAATTATGTATAGTCTTTTTTTTTTTTGGACATCGTCCCCTTATTCACTAATGTGCCTCCTGATTTTGTTCTAACTAATTTGGTCAAATAAAATTGCCGAAGTAAAGGAAAAATTCACGACCCACCTTATTCATATTAATTAATAAGTTTTGTGAGCTTATAAAGACTTGCGTAGAATCCACCATATTTGAGTTTGAAGGAGATTTCTATCAACAAAGAGCAGGGGTTGCTATAGGATCCTCGTTGTCGCCTGTTTTAGCTAATATTTGTATGGAATTTTTCGAAATACTTTTTGTTGACAAACTTCCAGATGATTTGAAACCTTTTATATGGGTAAGATATGCTGATGATATCTTTATTGTTTTTAAGGACGATGCCGAAAGTTTTGATCAGCTTCTTTTACAACTGAATAGTTTTCTTCCATCCATCACGTTTACAGTGAAAGGGAAGTCGCAAAGCGTCTGCCATTTTTAGACTTGGTTGTTCACAGGGATGATGTAAATAAGTCTTTTAAATTCTCTGTTTTCAGGAAAAGTACTCACACATATACGTACATATATTTTTATTCATATCATGACGAGCATGACGCGAAAATCAAACGCAACGTTTTGACGAATTTGTTTTTAGAGCTTTTCGAGTTTGTGACCCTAGTTTCATTGACCAGGAAATTCAATTCTTGACTAAGAGTTTCAATAAGTTATGTTACCCCAAGTTTTTTATCGACAGATGTCTTTCTAGAGCCAGAAGTATGTTTGTATAATCCAAGGGAACGCTGTTCGACTGCTAATGTTAAATGCCTTCCCTTCCTTATAATCATGACCTGAAAAAAAGTTTCCAATAATCTTACAAAAGAAAAGACATGGGTATAGCGTAGTTTTTCAATACCCTAATACTCTTAAAAAGAAAATGATCAAAAAACAGTTGCAGAAAAACCAAACACCGATGTTGGAGTCTATGCTATAGGATGTAAAAATTGTGACAAATGCTATATTGGTGAAAGCGGTCGTTCCCTGGACCAGAGGAAACGTGAACATGTTGCAACTTGCCGTTTGGGCAACGTTTACAGCGCCATTGCCAAGCATACTTGGGATTCCGATCATGCCATCGACTTCAAGGGAGGAAAACGTTATTTATAAGAGTGCGGATAGGACCACTAGGAGAATTGTGGAAGGAGCTCTCATCACTTTGAATGACACCTTGAGGGGAATACTGGCATACTGAACAATTTACTTTTGAGTGAACAAGAAATTTGCAAAAGGGCCAGAATAAGAACTTCAGAAATGTGTACAGCCTCCTTCAATCTGATAATGTAAATAACCATCCTTCGCCCGTTCCAGAGTCTAATCTACAAACTACCTTTTTGGTTAACGACCGTCAAGATGTCATTCAGGAAGAAGACCGGCGCTTTGTCCCGCCCCGAAGATCTCAGCGAATTATGGGAAAGGCAAACGACCCAATGACTTGTTCGCATTTTTTAACCTTGTTAATATTCTTTGTCTGTTTGTTTATGTTTATTTGGAATTCTTCACCAACCATGTCTCATTTGCTTAGTGATCAAGTCCACAGGAGGTTGGACGAAAGCTTTAAGTTTTGTATATATTTCCATATAAATATTATATCTAGATAAACAAGGATATTACTGTGGATCCCTCTATTGTATATACATATGTATATATATGTTTATATATATATATATATATATATATATATATATATATATATATATATATATATATATACACATGCAATGCAGTATGCAATTCAGAGAGGATTCAATATACGCTTACAGACTCGCAGATACAGACAACCATAAAGGAAGGCTAATCTTAACCCTTGAACCGATGTGAAAGAGTAGCCGTAATTGAAAATTTAATGCAGTCGATTAAATTGAATGAAACCATCAGCGTCGGGACTAAAATCAATTAAACTCTCGCTTTCATCACCCTGTAAATGACTGGCTCCCCCGTAACTCGTGAGCCAGAGGCGGGTACTAATAAACAAGTTCAGTGGCCTGCGTAATTACCTTAAGGATTTTGGGGGTCTAGGTGTTGGCTCTCTCCGGTTTAAATGCTTCTCCGTACTGCGGGTTATCTGAACAGATGTTTGATATATATACTTATATATGTAGTAAATATAAACATGGAGATGTATAACATATAGATATATATAACGTATATTTATTAGTATATTCTAAATTAAAATGAATATAAATATATGAATATGATATATTATTATAATATTAGATAGATAGATTATATATATTATAGATATTAATATATATTATACAACCCCTCCATTTGGGTTATATATAATATGAATATTTTTATTGTATATATTATTATAATATAAGATTGATATAATTAATATATTAGAGATATATTATATATCCAAATAAATAGAAACCAATTGGATGGGGTTGGGATAGATTAGATATATATTCATGAGATATATATAGAGATATATATAGATAGTATATATCTATATATATTATATATATAGATTGCAACCCCTCCCATTGTGTTATATAGAATATATATATATACATTCTCTATATATAGTATATATTATACTAGATTATATATTAGATATATATCATATTATAGAGATTAAGATTATATATATTATAGAGATCGTATATATATACTATATTATAATATATCAGATATATCTATATTATATATATATATCTACGAATATATATAGATATTATATATATTGATATATAGATTATATATTTATATATCTAGATATATATTTATTAGATATAGAGATATATATATATGTATATATATAATATATATATTATATCATATTATATAATTTATATATATTTTATATATATACAACCCCTCCATTGTTATAGAGATTAGAGATATAGATATATAGATATAGAGATATATCTTGATACTGAGAGAGAGATTATATATATTATATTAATTGATAATATATATATTATATATAATTAGATATTATAATATAGAAAAATATTATATTATATATTATATATATATCACGATATATATATTATATAGCATATATAACAATTGATGGGGCGGGGTTATATATATAAATAAATTAGATATCATATTATAGATATATTATATTATAAATATATATACTCATAGTAATATAGATATATATATAGATATATAGATCTATCATATATATATATATTATATATATATTATTAGATATATCTATATATATATATAGTATATATATATCTATATGGATATATTAATATTATCTATGATATTTTTTTATAATATATTATTTTATTCATATATATATATAGATACGATAATATATATTATCTATACAAAACCAATGGAGGGGGGTTTTTTGAATATATATATATATATATATATATTATATATATATATATAGATACTATTATTATATAGATATATATATATATTACTATATATATATTATATATATACCATACCCATAAACATTAATCATCCTATTATATAGTATATGATATATAGTTATATTAATCAGTAGATATCTATATATATATAGATAAGATATATCTTAGATCTATTATATATATTATATATATATCTATATAGATATAGATAGTATAGAAATTATATATATATTTATATATATATTATTAATATATATATAATATATATATAATATATAATATACATATATATTAATATCTAATTATAATATAATATATATATATATATTTATATCATATATATATATAATATAAACTAAACTAAACACAATGGAGGGGTTGTATATTATATATCTATATATATATATATATATATATATATATATTATATAATATATAGTATATCATCTATCTATAATATCATATATAATATATATATATATATAAATAAATATATATATTTTTTTATATATACAGGCAGTACCCTGGGTACGATGGGGGTTCCGTTCTTAAGATGCGTCGTAACCCGCAAAAATTGTTGTAAGCCGGAACGACGTTGTTGAAAACATGTCCACAGGGAACAAAATTTCACTAATTTGCAATTTTTCTTAGGCCGTATCTCTAAAATTATCACTAATTTACTTTTTTCATGTGCAACACTGTGTATTCACGAATTACTGTATATTTTCATTAACTACAAGAGAGAGAGAGAGAGAGATTGCATAAAACCATTAAATTTGTGACATTGTATGGCATTGTTACTTTCCCAGCTCTGAGTGTCACTGAGTTATGAGGTAGGGAAATTGATACAGAAAAAGAAAACGACGAAGGGAAGAATTTTTTTTTTAATTAGTTAGTTGTATTACTACTACTTCTATTATTATTATTATTATTATTGAAAATATAATAAACACGTGCATCTACCATAAAATTCTCTCATCTCAGTAAGAAAGAGGATTATCCTTACAGGTGAAATGGAAAGGTCATTTTCATCTCTTTAAAATACGACCTTATGAATTTTGTAATTAAAGTTTTTTATTATTATTGTTAGTTATTATTATAATTATTATTATTATTATTATTATTATTATTATTATTATTATTATTATTATTATTATTATTATTATTATTATTATTATTATTAAATAACTGAAATAATCATAAAACATTTTACATACTAGTACCATAAAAATTCTTTCATCTCGGTAAAGAGAGAGAGAGAGAGAGAGAGAGTGTGTTTATCTCTCTCTGCTCTCTCAAAAAATACTTATAACGCTTCCAAGGAAAGAGAGGGGGGAGGGAGTTTACCACTATGACACATTATTATCTTGTGTGACAAAAGAGAGAGAGAGAGAGAGAGAGAGAGAGAGAGAGAGAGAGAGAGCAGAGAGTTACCTTAATAAAAGCGACATGGATAGATTAGTATTGTATTTACTTAAAATACTATCACATATGAATTTTGTAATTACAGTTATTGATTATTATTATTATTATTATTATTATTATTATTATTATTATTATTATTTGAAAGTATTAAAAAACAAATAGTACAAGTACATAAAAAATCTGGAGTCTCAGTAAATGAGAGAGAGAGAGAGAGAGAGACAGGGGTGGGGGAGGAAATTTCATGAGCACTTGATTGCAACACAGCAGCTGTTCCCCATCTTGGCTGTCACAGAACTTGATATATCTGACAGTTTTAGTACCTGGAGTCACCAGCTAAAGGTTACTGAAAGAAGACTGGAATTTCCTTCATTCTTCCATAATTTTTTTTAAATATAAGCTAAAATCTTACTAATTCACTATGGTATTTTCTTTAATGAATTGATATTATTACTGTATAAATTAATATAATATTTGAAAATAGTAAATCATTTATTATCATACAAAAAAACATACATCTTTGTAGTAGAGAGAGAGAGAGAGAGAGAGAGAATTATTATTTTTATTATGTAATATCATTTCAACTTATTAAACTTACTAATACAGTATTAATCAAAATTAATATTTGAAAATTAGTAAATCATTTTGTATATAAAAATGTATTTAGTCATGACAATAAACATCAAAATACACTAATTATGATTATTTCGTCGAAAATACAAAGAGAGATAGAGAGAGAGAGAGAGAGAGAGAGAGAGAAACTATGGTTTTTATATCCAAGTCTAAGTAGAGTATGAAATGGATTCTTTAAGTGAAATAATGTTTCAATGATATTTTGCTGTTTTGTATTAAAGGATGTATACTGTTTGAGAATGCGTTCCTTATCCTTGACTTTGGTTACCATACAGTTTAATAGTGTAAATTAATTTATGGCGCCCTCCGCTCAGAAACTAGTTCTGCGTATGAGGTATCGTTAAAAAGCATAAAAAACCGTCGTAACCTTGGAATTTGCGTTGTAATCTAACCAGAAACTTAGTTTTGTTAATTATGTATACTGGAACAAGCAATGATTTTTCATTATTTGCGCTTTTGGACTGTTATAAAACTCCGCATCAAACCCAAGCTAGTGTATTCATTTCGCTCGAAACTAGTTCCGCATATGAGGCATTACTATAAAAATAAAAAAAAATACGACATTAAAAGTGTCGAAAATCATCATAACCTCAAAAATTTTTGTTGTAATCTAACCACTTCTTATTATTAATATACTGTGCTAAACTATAAAGGATTCTTATCTTAGTATGCGTTTTTTAAAAGCGTCATACTCGGAGCGTCGGAAGCGTCAGCGTCGTAACCTCGGAACAAGCGTCGTAACCCAGGGCGGGCGGATTTTTTCAATGAATATTTAAGAAAAGTGTCGTAACCTCGGAATGTCGTAAGCCGGAGCCGTCGTAACCCGGGGACCGCCTGTATATATATATTTTTATATATATATATATATGTTAGGCCTAGGGTTATAATTAATTATATATTGCCAATATGTTCGCTGTGACCTATTGGAATATGGAGAACAGAGCCGAAGTAACGACCTGAGAAAAGCTGATAAATGGTTTCTGTCTGCATAGTTAGACGAGTCAATGTACCTCAGTTCATGAGCTCTTTTCAAAGTGCCTTTGGGAAACTGGTTGTACCAGTAATATGAGGCGGTAACGAAGTGTGCGTTTCTATGTGAGTGTGCGCCTCTTCTATTGATAATGTATCATACGCAAGTCTATGAAGGACTTGGCATAGAGACGTTTGAAAGAAAGGCAGGATGCCGAGGAAGCTCTGCGAAAGTGTATTCAGAATTTGTGTGTGAAATATTCCCGCTGCATGGGTGAGTTATACTATTTTAGCCAAAGTGTGGCTTGTTGTCTATTTAGTATTTATGAGAATATCCAATCTTTAATCTTTGTTGTTAAACTTATGTGGTGTACTTACGAGGTGTTTCTCGTGTCTTTGAAACAGACGGTTCTGGCGGAACCATGGGGGGGGGCCGAGGGAGTCCCGATGGGAGAATAGACATTTGGTGTGACTAATTACTTTTCAGACATTTTGATAGTGGGGTAACTTAAGTTAAGTTAGTCTGTGAGATTTGATTGATTTACTATGTTTCGTTGTTAAATAAATGTATTTTTATAATGCAACTCTCTCATTTTGATTACCTGACAGAATGGAGAGAAAGAGGTAGAGAGATAGAGAGAGGAGAGAGAGAGAGAGAGAGAGAGAAAATTTGGCGAGCCCGCTGGTTGCGTTACAGATGAGAGAGAGGAAGATGAGAGAGAGGGAGTGAGAGAGAGAGAAAGAAAGAAAAGTCGCCGAGCCGCTGGTTGCTTTAGAAGGATAAAGAGAGATTAATGATGGTTCTTGGTATGCCTGGACGTTCGGAGTTTACACCGTTTACCAAACTAACGACAACGACGGTTTCATATCCTCAATACATTATAGATATATATATATATATTATTATATATATTATATTTTATATTATATTACATATATATATAGATATATATATATTTATGTTTTGCTTAGAGGAAGCGAGAGAGAGAGAGAGAGAGGAGAGAGAGAGAGAGGAGAGAGAGAGAGAAGGGGAGAGAGAGAAAGCAAAGAAAAGTCGCGAGCCGCTGGTTGCTTAGGGATTAGAAGAAGAGATTATTGGTGTTGGTATTGCCGACTGTTTCGGAGTTTACACTTTGTTTACCAAATAAATAACGAGGGTTCATTAGCCTTCCAATAAGTACATATATACAGATTATATAGCTATAGATATATATATATATCTTTTATATTAATTAGAATATATATATGAGATGTATGGATGATGATATATCTATATAAGCTATATATATAGAGATTCTACGAACATCTATATATAGAGATTCATATCTATTAATCTATATATATATAATATCACATATAATATTATATATATTATTATGAATATATTATATTATTATATAGTATATATATGTACTTTAATATTAATATCAATAATATATGTATATAGTATATATATATATAGATTTATATTAAAGATATATAGATATATAGATATAATATATATATAGAATATATTAGATATCTAGATATATAGATATATTAGATATATAGAGATATAAGATTAATAATATATAATATTAAACATTATATTAGATATATATATATATATATAATTAGACAATATAAATATATAGATATATATAATATATATATATAATATGTATTATATATAAGATATTTATATATCAAACCGCACAAACATATACCATGGTGGAAAAAATATGACAAACCTCTTATTTTTTCACCCCTTTGGATATATTTGATAAATGCAATCAACGTGGTTAAGGTAAATGATTATAATCATATTTATATAATATATATATATATATATTTATTATAGAATATTAATATATATATATATGATATTATAGAGAATGTATGTATGTATGTAGTCATATATAACATAGACAAATATATATACGATCTCACGAATATCCGTGTCAATTAAAGGAGCACTAACGAAATCCTCCCCAATCATCAGGGGCGTCGTTGTTTTGTTGGTAAATTAAGCTGGCTTTGAGCAGCCTTCGTCGATTGGGATTAGCGATCCTGAATGCAGCGGAGTGAGTGCCTACCCCACTTGGGTGTGAAGTGTTAGCCCCCGATAATAATACAAACAGAGGAGCCAGAGAAGACTTTTCCTTAGGTTAGACAGACCGCTGTGCTCTATATACATTTTGATATCGGCCTTAGAACATTGCCAGCGTTACCGCAATTGCCGATTGGAAACGGAATAGCTGAATCGAAACCTTCGAGATAAGACTCGCTAGAAAAGTCATGAAGGACATTCCACTAGGGTTGAGAGGATATTGGTTTTCTACATCTCAGCTTAGTGAGATGATCCTCTTTCGATATGTCACTAATCTTAACTTTATTGTGAGTCAGAATTTTCTTAACTGTAACGCGATGCTTTCATCGTGGTCATAAATTCAATGGGTATATTAACCCAAAATAGATATCAGTACAGGAAATCCATTTTTGCAGGCAAACATACAACTGACTGAATGTAACACCTACCTAGTCTGAATGTACTACAGCCTAGACTGAATATTGCCCCGAGAGAAATGCACCAATTTCTAAAAATAAAAATAAAATAAATTAAAAATAAATAAATAAAATTACTATAATTACAATGCCCAGGTCTTGCTTTGGCAATTGAATAACTGAAATAAAGAAAATAATTAAAAATTTCGGTTACCATAACTAAAGAACTAGCAAAAGATTTACTTTTTTTATTTTTCGCTGGGTTCAGAAAGTGACCTCATTCAGAATATATTAGAGCTGATAGAGTAGATAAAAATTCAACCACCTTACGATTTACCTGACTGCTTTTATATATTTTATTTATTTGAATGTCTGAAAATTTCCTTTTTTAATAATATCATTCACGGTTCCCAATGCATTTAGAGCGCATAAATATATACGTCTAAATGGCAAACAGCATTTCATTTCAACACACACAGAGGGTCTCTTATTTGAGTACTCAGAACAGGGTGCTATATTTACTTATCATGCACAAAGGACTGTCAAAGAGAGCTAAGATCCTTATTAATCTTACGATGTTCCTTTCCTGAGCGAATTTTACCTCGGATCGGTTTCCAATAGAGATTTGCAAACGACATCTGGCGTTTCTATCGATAAAACACCGATACTGATAGAGGTCGGAAACTCCACAATCAGTCTTCGTCGAGTTGAGCGGAGCAAAGAAGCACCGCTAATCCAGCGGACTTTTGATGGTGCGTTGGATGCTTCGAAGTGGGTGAAGTCATATGGCAGCTCGGTACCTCAGTGGTCAATAATAAAAGCTAAGTCGAAGATACAACACGACAAATACTCAAGTGTTTGAACGTACTAACATTCTCCCGTAGGTTTATTTATCCTCTCTTGTTCATTAACGTAACCTCCAAACTAGGGCTACACTATTCACCTATTTCTTGCTGTTAGAATGTACTTTTTATTTTATTCTACGCATATTCCAATAGAAGCAGTTCTGTTGTTATAGTAATAATGTTATCATTAGAGAAGGAAGATATATTTTCTTTTCTAACTGAAAGAGAATTTTATTGATCATCAAAATGGTTGTCAGCTGCCAAATTTCTTGGAAAGCTTACGCTGCCTAAATATATGTAAATATATTGGGTCATTGTCGGTAAAAAAAAAAAAAAAAAAAAAAAAAAAAAGGGGGTGGGGGGGCGGGGGCGGGGGTGAAACATGGAGAAATACGAAATTCAACAGAATCGTTGAACCATTTCGTTTATGCAATATGCAACATTCTCACTTAGCAAAAGGCAAAGAAAGTATTTGTCGAAAGTAATCTGGCATGAATTTAATGAAATATTTTCTCTTTCAGAGTAATTTGGTAACACTGAAGTCCTCCGTCAAATTTGATTATGTATATCTGCCAATCCGGTAGATTTTCCATTTCTCTCCATCCCTGTGAAAGCAGGATTTTGTGCTTTAAGATTCAGTAAGCTGCATTTGCTTCTAATTACATTTACGGATTATACTCCCCAAATCCCCGCCATTAAACTCGGTCCTACGAGAGAGGAGTGATTAGTTTATTTCACGTGAACCTACTCAACTCAGCATTCTGCAAGCTGAGTAAATTTCGTGACTAAAGATTAAATGTGTGCTCCCAGTATCGTCGATGTTTATTCCTTCACTTCTAAAAAGACTTAAAGACAAATAAAAATAGCAAAAACGAACATGGGAGAACGATTTCGCTTTTCCCGGTAAATTTTCACTTTATTAGCAACCCGAAAGTGGAGAACAGTTCCAACTGAAATCTGAAAACGACGGGAGCAAAAGCCAAAGAAATCAAAGGAATATATTCTCGCCGTCTTTGTTGGAAATCCCTGCATATTTATAGGATTTACATCTCGACTAGTATGAATATATGCAAGGTGAATAGAATGTATTCCTCGCCTATCAACCATCTATCTTTTATCATCTGTGACCTGCATGTATAAGTTACATAGAAGTTAGTTTTTTAACTTATAGCCTTCGCATTTTATTAGATTTAGTTGACTATAAAATACATTTAAATACATTTAGGTTTAACACTCCTTAACCAATTATGGAAACAGTCTCCTAATATTAAAAGGAAATGAAATCAGAATTAATCCTTTAGGAGAACACAAAAAATCATATTTACCTTTCCCTTAGCAGTCTACCTTTTGGTAGACTGCTAAGGGAAAGTAGAAGCAAAATTGACCAAGGTAGAAAAACACGGAAGTTGAAGAAGTATATGAAGAGTATGCAAAATTCCGTTATTGTGGCCTTGAATCAGCAACTATTAGTTTGTGATCTTAAGAAGACAGTAACATGGAATATCAACAATGAGCTTTGGGGTAAGAAAAAAAAATTGATTGAAGTTACTATATATGAGCAAAAGAGGATCGTTTATGCAGATACAAGAGAACTCATAATACGGATAAGGATAGCAATGAAGGCAGAGAAAAAAATTAATGAGCAAAATTAAATGATGATAGATATTAATGGATAGATCTTGTTTGAAAACATTATATTCCGGGTCGATGGAGCGAGTCTTTTATGAATTATTTGTTGCTTGTAGAACATTGAATGGAGTCGATACTGATCAATGCAAGAGTAGCAAATACTTGTGG
>NC_061110.1:106708988-106723988 GCF_015104395.2 Macrobrachium nipponense
GCAAATACTTGTGGAAGGGTAATTAATTATAGTGTTTCTAATTCACGAATATACTCAAACATAGAACCAGGCTTATTCATGTATTGATATCGTCTCGTCCTTGAAATAGTACTTAAGTATGGAATTGGAATCGACTCCTAACTGAGCCACAAGCATACGTGGGTATGTAGTAGTCCAGATATATTCTTATTCGCTCTATTCATGTGTGTTAGACAGCGCACGTGTACAAAACTGAGATCATATTTAATACACACTTTTATAGATGTATATATTATATATATATATATATATATATATATATAATATATATATATATATATATATATTTAGATATATTTATATATATATATATATTATATATATATATATATATATATATACCATATATATATATATATATAAATATATATTTTATATACTATATATATATATATATATAATATATATATATTATGTATCTATATATATATATATATATATATATATATATATATATATATTTATATATATATATATATGTATGTATGTATATATATATATATATATATATATATATATATATATATGTATATATATATATATATAATATATATATATATAGATATATATATATATAGATATATAATATATATATACATATATATATCTATATATATATATATATAGTATATATATATATTATATATATATATATACTATATATATCATATATATATATATATATATATATATATATATAGTATATATATGTATATATTTATAAAATTAACTGACTATCCAACTGCATTTAATATATCTTTCTAATCTTTCTACAAAGTAGCATAAACCTTAAACTAACGTCAATGTATTTAATATTGAACTATCAACTTCTTTGTAGACCTGTTTTTTTTTTTTTTTTTTTACAAATCCTCAAAAAATGAAGAGATTACCTTTAATTTGCGTTGAACCAGAGGATTTGAATAAGGTCTCCCCTGCAGTAAAGAATATTATACATTATGTTTTGCATAATGAATGAAATACATTAAACTTTTAATGTGTAGAATTACAGTACTTTCCACCATATCTGAGACTTGAAAGCTTCCATGAATTATCCAAGTCTTTCTGGAATCTCTAAAACCTTCGTTGAAGATTCATTTGGGGTTCCTGAATAATAAACAGAAACGATGAATAATGAAATGTTTTTTTTATTCTTAATTATTCATGGCGGGGAGGAGCTCCCTATTTTTTTGACCCAAACTGTGAAACAAAACAACGACCTCGGCTTCCACGTTAAATGTATTTCTCTTAATATACTTATATTGGGGGTTGGGTATTAGAAATTTAAGCCATTTTTTTCTGTTAATGTAAAATTATATATACTATATATATATATAATGTATATATATTTTATATATAGGTATGTATGTATGTATATACTATACACACACATCCTATAATTAACTAAAATATGTGCCCAATGCCAAATTTTATATATTTCTATATAAGAAAAGATCATTTTTTTACGCTGGTTACAGGTTGTCGTTTGGCCGACTTCGAATTCAAATCACGTCTCCTTCAGTTTAAAGTTTAGTTTCACGACTTATAATATACTTTGATATAAACGTATTGCAGTAATGAAAAACAGTACGACAACTGAAGTGTATAAAGAGAAAACATGTGATGCTTCGGAGCATTTTAAGACAAAAGTGTAAAGGCAACGTGAATGTGCTTTTGCAGGAATGGGATGGTAATAAAAGCATTTAGTTTGGGTACTGTGTTTATTTTTGAGTGTTTTTATCTTGAATCTTGTTTCTGTTTAGATTTCATACGATGTAACATTTCACGGCATAACATTTTCCATGTGCATGTTTTCTTGAAACCTGAGATATTATATATCTTCTTATTTTCAGATTTTATTTTCCTAAAGCATTGTGCTATATGTAGATTCAAGTGCGTAGCATTACAGCATTAAGTACTGAAATATTGCTATCCTCATTTGTTACAGGAACCGTCTGTGTAAACATAATTTTGCATATACTACCCCACCTTTAAAATTATGTTCTTTTTAATTGACGTAAAAAGCATTTAAGGCATATGTCATAATATCATCAAAAACTGAATGTTTCTTTTTATAATGAATGAATAATTGGTTTTACTTCATTTCTTGGTACTATTCTTTACTTTCATCTACCATTTATTATATTGATCATATACTTTGGTTCTGTATCCTTTCTGATAGACCAGATTTGGTTGCAACTTGTAAACTATGCTTCATCTTTGAAAAGTAATAATAATAATAATAAATAATAATAATAATAATAATATAATAATAATAATAATAATAATAATAATCAATAAAATAATAATAATAATAATGAAATGTTCATTGAAGGCTCTTTGGAAATTTTGATTAGTATCAGAAATTATATAACTCTTAGAATTAACTAGTAGAGGTATTATCAATAGCATTTATTATTAGTAGTAGTAGTAGTAGTAGTTGTAGTAGTAGTAGTAGGAGGAGGAGGAGGAGAGAAGGAGGAGGAGGAGGAGGAGAGTGGAGGAGGATGGACCCCAGTCTCCAGAACCCAGTCAGAGATCCACAGAAAATAAACCATCCTTACTGCACCAGGCTCCTAGCATGTTGCGTCTGCTCGCTGATCTTCTTATCAGCTTGATCTAAGACATACTTGCGTAAAACGTCTTTCCCTCATATTTTCTTCGCTTGATTTCGCGCTACAGAGTTTTTTCCAAGTGAGAAGAGATGCATTACGTCCCTGCATAAATGATAATTGTTTCTCAGCTTCGGGTGCTGAGGAAAAACCTCTTTCGGAGGACTGAGCATTGTTGCGCAAACAAATGCAGTAAAGAAAGAACCCAGAGAATTAAATTATCTGAGTTACAACGTAAGTTGAAAATAACGCGAAGATGAAAGTCCTTTCGTAGTATAGACGGTTTACCATTACTATTTCTTGTCTGGTGATCGTTGGCAAAAAAGTTTTATGATATTTCTTTTGACATGGGTAATATACAATCTTCACCCCGGTGGCTTTTAATAATTTGTTTAGCAATTATCCTTCTAAAGTAACTATAGTCTGGTCTATAAATAATGACCGTGGAAGTGCCTAATATATCAGATATCCCCCCCACCGGGAAACATAGTTCAGGAATTTAAGAAATCCTTACTTTTTTTTATAGCTTATTTTTTCATGTGGAGAGTTGAAATTAGAGTGGAATTTGTATTTGTATTGAAATACGACATTACAATTATAAAAGATACTAGGACAATTTAACAAATGCTAAAGATAAATCCGCAAACTCTTCTTCTGGAAACTAGTAATTACGGTTGTATTAGTAGCCTTTAATTGCTACTTAATAAATGAAGGCAACCTTGGTTTTTTTCGATGGCACCTTGACAAAAACATCTGCCAAAAATGCAATGTTGTCCCTGTCAGAAGGGAAACAGTCAAAGGGTATCATTAGTTATAAGGAACCAAAAACTTTCCCTCGAAGAAAAAAATAAATAAATAAAATAAATTTAAAATGAACACATGAAACAAATTACCAATAAGAATTTCACAGTCTGCGAATAAATGATATAAACTGTTGATCTAACTGACAAGTGGGCTCGTTAATTTCCCTACGCTATCAAACAACATCACCATTATCATTAATAGCATTATAAATAAGAATAAATTAAGTAAATTACAAATACAGGTAAATGTAATAAAATATAAACAACCAAATAATTCACATAAACAGAAATGCCATTTTTTTGTGTTTATATGAGAGAAGTGATTAAAATCAAAACAGGAATCATGATAAAAACAATAGCTGAGAATTTTGAGCAGCCAATGACGTCAAATAATTCGAGGATACCATTTGGGTACGTTTAGAGACAATCCCTCCATTTTCATGCTAAATCATACACATGTTTTCTATCGCTCAAAAGTATGTTTTTTTTATTCTTTTTGTGATAACCGCTCTTTATCAAAATCCCACTTTGTGATATCTTAATACTTTTGTGTGACATTTACTATAAAATGCACGAATTCACTTAATATTTTTTCATGTTCTTTCTCCAATTTGAAACCGATGAATTCATGAGATAGCTATGAGTATTTCTGTGAGTAGCTGGATAAACAATTGAAATCGATCTTACTAGACATCTTTAATTATATATATATATATAATATAATATATATATATATATATATATATACTATATATATATATATATATATATATATATATATATATATATATATATATATATATATATATATATATATATATATATATATATACTATATATATAATATATATATATATATATATATATATATAATTTAAGATGTCTAGTAGATCATTAATTTCAATTGCTATCCAGCTACTCACAGAAATACCCATAATTGTCTCATGAATTCATCGATTCACTATGCTTAAAAAATCACAGTAGAAGGACGTGACTTCATTAAATAAGCGAATACCACAGGAAAATGATAGTCCGAAATCCAAGCGCTTTCGTCTTTACTAAGACATTGTCAAGGAATGAATAAAATACAATTGGAGAGAAAGTTATCAGTAAACAACAGATCAAAATACCAGATAAATAATTGTCAAAGGGTAAAAGTTAGAGATAATCCAGATTATCGGATATCACACGGTCACAAACCAATACATAGATTTAACGCTAACAGAAACTACAAAGGTATTTCGTACAGTCCAAACATGAAAAAACTGAATATATTAATTTTGATGCTTATATTTATCTACAACTTTTTTCATTACGGTTTCTTTAAACTTGATCACTTCATAATGAAAAAAAGTTGTGGATAAATATAAGCAACAAAATTAATATATTCACGTTTTTACAAGTTTTGGACTGTACGGATACTTTGTAGTTTCTGTTAGCGTTAAATCTATGTATTGGTTTGTGACCGTGTGATATCCGATATTCCTGGATTATCTCTAACTTTTACCCTTTTGACAATTATTTATCTGGTATTTTTGATCTGTTGTTTACCTGATAACTTTCTCTCCAATTGTATTTCATTCGTTCCTTGACAATGTCTTAGCAAAGACGAAAGCGCTTGGATTTCGGACTATCATTTTCCTGTGGTATTCGCTATATATTTATATATATATATATATATATATATATATATATATATATATATATATATATATATATATATATATATATATATATATATATATATAATATATATGCAGTAGTAAACACACATATGTACACATACGTATATACGTATATTTATGACCTGAAATTAATAAATTTCAACTGCGTTTGACGTTCGACTAAAACAAGGAAGTATTAGATCCAAATAACGCTTGAATTTTATACAACAGTGATGAATTTTATGATGTTAAAAACTTTGAAGATCGGAAAACAATTCAGCGATTTCTACCTATAATTTCGTGAGATAAAAGCACCATTAATCAATGCAAATATATAATCAGACTCATAAATAAAATGAATATCAAAAGCTGTATTTTTCATGACAACACATTTGTCATTTTTAATTGCAGGATTAATTTCAGATATTTTCAGAATTTCATTAACATTTTATCTGAGAGCAACAAATCATTATTTTTATCCGTTCGCTCTTTTTACTCAAATAAAAAAAGAAAAATGCAATAAGTGTTAATGTATGCTTCATCGCCTAAGCATTAAATATAAAATATTTATCACTGAGATATTGCATCCTCAGCTGCGGAATCGCTCATAGCTACTAATTCTAAAATATGTTTCTCTTGCCCCAGAGATGATGAAACCTGCTTTTCCCTTTACTCTCAAATTGTTTACACAACTTTTTGAAGCTTGTCATTCATTTACACATCATTCTTCTCAAGTTAATTCAACATACACTTCTAGATTATACTTAGCAATGTTATTGTTCATTAACATTTTTTTACTTCTGTCATCACATCTTTATATTAAAGAACGTCTATTTATCGCTTATTATATCGAGACCCAACTTTCATGCTGAGTCCCTCACTGCCACATACAGTTGCCATTGTGCATAAATTTTTTCCCCTCAAATTTGCATCATTCCAACTCTAGTCATCTTTATAGCCAAATTGCATCCTGTCATATCAATGCTCTAGTTACTCGGCTCTCACAGCTTCTTCTCTGTCCATTATTCGGGATCGTAAATCTGACTGGAATATATCCTCTTTTCAAGTACTACACCTTATACAATCTACGTACCTTCATTAAACATTTAATTTCTTCTTTACTCTCTAACGGCTATCATTGGATCTTTTTTATTTATCTAAAATCCCTCATTGCAGATAAAGTGGATCCAGCCCTTGAATTTTATTAATCCTGTACTACTTTCCACCTCATTTTAAATTAAATTTTCAAATGTCCAATCTTCTAATGTCTAATCTTCTAATCTCCTACCAAACTTATTTATAAAACGTACATATATAGATTCATCGTGAGGATAACGTTTCAACATCGTTCTACACTTATTCGTCAAATTCTGTCACCAACTGTATTTTTTTTTTATTAGAGGAAAAAGACAATTTTTATCTATTCGTTTTCTTTTACTTGTATGTTATCTTTAATTTACACAATTCCTTTGGAATCACATTTTTAACACGTTTCTGAAGCCTTTCCCATATAAAATATATAACTAAGCACTCAACGTCTTATACCTACAGTTTTTACCTAAATCACTTGACACAACTTCCTTTCTATTTCTCTAAATCATGTCAGACACAGATTTTCCACTCTCGCACGAAAAAAATGTTCCCCTTCTTTTCCATTCTTACACTATATAAACTCTTAATGTCAAAAAGATGGTTCTGTTGTCACGCCCGAATTATATCCCTCATTATATCCGGACAAGTACGTTTTGCGTCTGTCAACAACAATATCTGTCAACGCCCTGTCATTAAATATCTGCTAACTGAGACTATCTCACTTTTTCTTTCCCAGTCCCCGCCCACCCCCCCGAAAAAAAAAAGACTAACCATTTTAGTTCACTTTACTGTCATGAATCACAGCTTTCCATCCAAATAATATTAACACATCCTTTCTCTTGAACCCTTTTCACTCCTATTTGAAGCCTAAAGAATACGAACTATTCTTTTGAAATATTGAAGTTTTTTACACCATAAAACTCCAGTAATAAAGCTTGCAAACTCAGTAATTCATTTTTTTTGGGGGGGACTTTCTTTTCAAATGTGCTTACAATGTTATCCATTTAAAATTCAGCATCGAGCAACGTTAAAACCAGGCGTACTGTAACATGATTCCTATGGAAGAAGCAAAGTGCCATAAATTTCATGTTTATTACCCTATTCGATTCGCAACCATTATTATGCCTTTCCAAGGCGAGCATTACTGTACATCAGAGGTCTCATTACATTAGAATACCTTTGGAGCTGATCTATGAGCTAGCACTGGGTCTTATTGCAGACACGCGAACACACACACACACACAAACGCACACACACGCACATACACACACACACATACACACACACACACACACACACACATATCTATATATATATATATATATAGATATATATATATATATATATATATATATATATATATAATACATATATTAACACAGACACAAATACAATATGCAATTCAGTGAGGATTCAATGCACGCGCACACACACACACACAAAACCATAAAGGAAGGCTAATCTTAACCCGAACCGATGTGAAAGAGTAACCGTAATTGAAAATTTAATGCAGTCCATTAAATTGAATGAAACCATCAGCGTCGGGACTAAAATCAATTAAACTCTCGCTTCCATCACCCAGTAAATGACTGGCTCCCCCGTAACTCGTGAGCCAGAGGCGGGTACTAATAAACAAGTTCAGTGGCCTGCGTAATTACCTTAAGGATTTGGGGGGGGGTCTAGGTGTGGCTCTCTCCGGTTTAAAGGTTCTCCCCCGTACTGCGGTTTATCTGAACAGATGTTTGATATATAGACTTATATATGTGATAAATATAACATGATTATATATATACATATATATACGTATGTTTATATGTATATTTTAAATAAATGAAAAACAAAATATATATATATATATATATATATATATATATATATATATATATATATATATATATGTATACGTATATATACAAATATATATGTATATATATATATATATATATATATATATATATACATATATATATTATTTATATAAACAATCTAGTTTATTTTATTTATTTTTTTTTTTTTTGCTACATTTTCTTCTGTTCTTGAAGTGCAAAGGTCGTCCAGGTCGTTCATCATCTTCGACAGTCTCACGTCTCTCGCCGAGAATCTTTTGTGCCACTCCATTCACAAGCGGTTTAAACTTTATATAGAATATATATATATATATATATATATATATATATATATATATATATATATATATATATATATATATATATTCCCAATAACTGTACTAAACATTACAAAACATTCCATTGCTGTTTGTGCAACTTTACCCGAAAAGAATTCAATTGACGCTTTGTTCCTCTTTCAGCCAAACAAAATGGTGATTCACAATTAACTGAAGTTCATAGAGCGTTTGCTTGCATCCTATGAATGAACCGGTTTTCCCATGTGGAATCACAGTCTCGTTTATTTTAATAGACATAATCTCGTGTGTGTCTGTGTACTGTGTGTTGTGTACACACACACACACACACACACACACACACACACACACACACACACATATATATATATATATATATATATATATATATATATATATATATATATATATATACATACGTTCTCACGAATATCCGTGTCAATTATAGAAGCACTAACGAAATCCTCCCCAATCATCAGGGCCGTCGTTGTTATTGTTGATAAATTAAGCTGGCTTTGCGCAGCCTCCGTCGATTGGGATTAGCGATCCTGAAGGCAGCGGAGTGAGTGCCTACCCCACTTGTCTGTGAAGTGTTAGCCCCCGATAATAAGACAAACAGAGGAGCCAGAGAAGAATTTCCTTAGGTGAGACAGAACGCTGTGTTCTATATATTTTTTGATATCGCCTTAGAAACATTGCCCAGCGTTACCGCAATTTGCCCGATTGGAAACGGAATAGCTGAATCGAAACCCTTCGAGATGAGACTCGTTAGAAAAGTCATGAAGAACATTTCACTAGGGTTGAGAGGATATTGGTTTTCTACGTCTCAGCCGAGTGAGGTGATCCTCTTTCGGTATATCACAAACCTTAGCGTTATTGTGAGTCAGAATTTTCTTAACTGTAACGCGATGCTTTCATCATGATCATGAATTTAATGGGTATATTAATCCAAAATAGATATCAGTACAGGAAAATCCATCTTGCAGGCAAACATACAACTGAATGAATGTAACACCACCTTTACTAGTACTGAATGGACTATCAGCCTGGACTGAATATGCCCGAGTGAATGCACCAATTGAAGAAAAAATAAGCCTATCTATTTCCTTTTTTATTTTTTGATTAAGAAATAACTTAATTTATTATTAATTTTGTCATTTTTTTTTCTTTCAAAGTATGATTGATTTTTTTTAAATTTAATGTTACGATGTTCTGGGTCTCACCCGACTAAAATAGTAATAACCTTTGTAAAAGTGCTTGCATTATGCTCGTTTACGATCAACAAGCCCATAACGGTCGTTTGAGATCTCGGAACATCGTCTGTTGGTTGACGAAGGAAGTAAAGGCTGCCCCGTAGTTACTGATTTCTTTCAGTTGGAGAGTTGATTGGTCGGTGTGCACCAGGACAGTCAGAGAGTCAGTTGGTGGGTGTACAAATATTATTCTCCGATTCATTATCATTGATATGGCAAGCTAAAACCTTAGCAGCCGAGGATGGCTCATGGACTTGGACGTCAGAATGGCAGCAAGCTTAATAACACCTTTTTACGCAGCTACGTATAGTCCATTCCACCATTCCACCACGGGACTTTGGAATCTCACTTTCAGCGGATCGGGGACTAATGAGATGTGAGAGTACAATGAGTTAATGCAAGTTCAAGTACTGTCCGATCATTAGTTTTTTTAAAGTTTTTTCCTATCAACTTTGATCCCCCCCCCATCACGCTCATAAATAAATTTTTTAAAAGGAAACCTAAAGAATATTAACATCAAATTTATCATTATACTTACTCATTATTCAGTGCTATCCGATAACAAATTTTTTATATTTCTCTTTCATTGGTTTTTACGTAATTTATCAAATAGAAAGGGATGTCGAATAGTTAAGAAAGGGATGCGTCGAATAGTTATTTTTCTTCGACGTAATTTATACACGTGTTGCAGATTTTTTTTTCGACCCTTTATAATTTCTAATTTGCTTTATATGTATAATTTTTTATCGTACTCATTTGTGTGTCAGTCCTTGTATTTCCTTTGATAATTAATGGACATCGGGAGGAGGAAGTTTGCATTCGCTCACTTTTGACGGGTTCCTTCTCAGACGGCAGGAGTGCAGTGACTCAACTCCTTTCACGCCATTCCTTCGGAATAAACTGCAGTTTTTCGTTATTTTCATATATAGATAATTATTATTAATAGTTAACTATCTTAATCATGTCTTGTTAATTGTTAATTAAATATAATTTGAAGCCTAAAATTGTTTATTTTACTATTGTCCCATACATTAATTTTATCAAAACCAATTTCTAAAAAATACATGAAAAAATAAATAAATCAAATTACTATATTACAATACCCAGGTCTTGCTTTGGCAATTGAATAACTGAAATAAAGAAAAATAATTACAAATTTCGGTAAAATTACAGTTTCAACCATTATGGGAGAACTGGAATAAAATATATTTGTTGCATCAGAAATAATGTAGTTCCAACGGATTTAACATTTATTTTGACTGCAAACCATCCGATTTAGAGATTTACTATGTAATTGGAGTTTAAAAAAACGAGTTTTTTTGTTTTTCCAGAAAAAGGTAAATGTCCAGGAGAAGGCCGCACCCGTTTTTCAAGTATTAACGACGAAAAACGACAAAAAACGACCAGATGGTGTTGCACATCGAATAGAAAAAAGAAACTAAGAGTTACTCTTACACACAAAATCTAAGCATAAACCTACTACTTCAATTATGGGGGATCCCAGTGGGAAGCGGGTTTTTGGGTGGGGGGAGGAGGAGGAGAAAAGGGATTTTCGGGGCACTACCGAACCTAATACAACCACCTAACCTACCTAGGGCCCTGTTCCCTACCTAGGCCTAGCGGGTGGGGAGGGGGGGGGGGGGGGGGGCTCCGCCCCCCCTGCGACCCCCCCTTAAGGCCACTACCTAACATCCATCAAACCAAATCCAAAGTGATGGTACTGCTGTATACATCGTTATACTACCACCATTATAATATACTCTATAAATTAATGAAGCTTACCTTAAACTGTTGGTTGATAAAAAATGGATGCTGCTGCTTTGAGGAAAACGTGAAGCCGTTGCAAGGGTTCCCTGACATGCAACTTAAAGTAGGAAGTGGCCAGGTACCCGATGACCACATTGCACTGCAAACAATCGGTAGGAAATCGAAGGTCTGTCAAAATAATGCCAGAAGGGCCAGCCACTGCCTCTGCCATAGGTACAGGAAGACAAAATGCCGTTTTTTTGCTTCATTATTCGAGTATTCAGTCAAACAAGGATACCAGTGGACACTAGACAGGTAACTTTTTTACTCCGCTGAAATGCTAGTGAAACTTAGTTTTCGACTAAAGTCGTTCGTAATTGGTTATGAAACCCATGACGTCATAACGATGTCACACCTCTCAGCCAATAATGAGTAACTGGAACTGCTTTTGTTCGCGTAAGAAAGTAAGTTAGAGGGCTCATTAAAAGTAAACATTACCGTAGAGGAAACACCTCTCCCGACTTAGGAAATTCGAGTAAAAACTTAATATTTTTTTTTCTCTGTAAGCATGCATGAGCGACAATAATGTATTGAGAAGAAGTGTTTTGTTATCACGTGCTTTACTCGGGAAAAATATCAATATAATAGATTTCCCATAATGGTTGAAACTGTAATAATACCCAAATTTCGGTACCATAGTAAAGAACTAGCAAAGATTTACTTTATTTTTCGGTGGGTTCAGAAAGTGACCGCATTCAGAATAAATTAGAGCTGAAATTGTTTATTTTACGATTGTTCCATACATTAATTTTATCAAATGGCGCCCCCGGATGGGCGTGATGGGAAATGAGTCATTGCCGTTTTTTCGTCCTCGTCTTTGTTTCCGTTCTCGGCTTGCGTTATTACTGTGAATTTCGAAGTAGCTATATTTGGGCACTCTTATCTACGTGACTTAAAACCTTTGGTGAAGTGAATGTTACAGATAGCGAGATTAACTTTAGGCTATTCATTTCCTGGTGCAAACTTATTTTGAATATATTGATCAACCAGAAAAATTGAGTTTGAGAGCATTTTCACCTTGCTTTATTGTTATTTTATTGGTGGAAACGATTTAAAGGACTCTTGAATTGTCTTGATATTTTTTATAAAATTTTCCTAGCGCAACAAATTATTGCATCCCAAATTCAAAGTAGATTTTGATGAAAAATAATAGCAGATTTGGTTCTCCAGCTGTCAGAAAATTTGATTATTTTACACTTCCATTTGCCATAAAGAAAGATCCTTACAAAATATATTCAAAATGTCTGTTAACTTAAAACAACTAGTGCAGCTCTCGGGGAAATTATAGGGGCCAAGTTACTAAAATTCCTGGAACTAAGTCTTCCTTTGTTAACAAGTCTGTTGAGGAGCGGGAAAATTTAATCCGGAAGCTCGGACGGCTTCAAGATGAACTGAGTAAACTTGATAAAGTAATCAGAGACCTTAAATGGGAAGCAAACCGTTCTGATGAATCTGTTGCAAAATCAGAGAATGATCAAGAAATTGATGACAGCATTCACTATGAGGACCTTATTTCAGAATGTTTGACGTCGTTATCAAAATTAAATTCTTCACCTTCAAATGTTAATCCAGTAACTAGCATGTTAAAGAGTCCAACGGCTCCTCTACCCGTTTTTAAAAGCAGTGAAGGTGAAGATTTACAAGCCTTTTTGAAACAATTTGAAGACGTAGCAGAACACTTTAGCTACACTGATTTTGATAAGTTTTTGCTTCTCAAACAGCAAATTTCTGGGAGGGCTTCAGTATTGCTTGGTTCACTTGATAGTTCACAGCACAAATATTGTTGCAAAACCTCTGTTGTTAGAAGCGTTAGCCTCGCCTACTACACGTAAAGTTTAATGTAATCAAACAAATGTCTAACTTGAAGCTTGATTACCACTCAGAGCCCTTCGAATATATAGGTAGAGTCAATTCCATTTATAATTCATTTGTTTTCTGACCTAGATATTACAACAAATGATATATTACAGTATTTTGCATGGATAGGCTTAAACGAAAATTTCAAGTCTCACCTAATACAAATTACAAATGAGAATAAACCATCGTTAGCCCTAATTAGGAGTCAATTTTATGAAGCTAATGAACGCTATTTGAATGCTCAAAAGCATTATAAAGCTAGAAGCAAATGTAAAGAAAATTCTTCAACAGACCTAACTAGCATAGCTAAGCCGCCTGTTCGAATCAATTAAGTTCAGTAATGTTTTTAAAATTTGCCCCCTCTGTGTGGATAATATAAATCCCCATCCACTTCACAAATGCACTAAGTATCCTACTCTTCCACTAAGGTCGACACAATCAAGGCTCTCAAGGGTTGTATAAAGTGTGCAAGAATTTATCATAATGCTGATAGTTGCAAGTTCCATTTTAATAAAAGATATATTTTGTGGGGCTTGGCATTTCAGCTTCTTGTGTCTTGAGGAAAAATCCAAAGTACAAGAAAGTAAGAAAAAAAGACATTGATCAGAAAAAGCCTAGGAGAATAAAATTGGAGAAACTTCTTCAGCGTATCTTGCATTTGTGAGTATAGTGAAGTTTTTGAGGCCAAAGATAGCAGTCTTGCAATATTGCCAACATTTTCATGTGTCCTTCAAGGAAGGACAATGCGGTGTATGCGTGACAGTGGTAGCCAGAGCAATTTTTATTGTTAAAGATAGGGCGAAAAGTGAAAACTTGCCTATCACAAAATCTGATATAAGTCTTAAAGTAAAGGGGTTTCCGAGCTACGTATAGTCCATTCCACCACGGGACTTTGGAATCTCACTTCAGCGGATCGGGACTAATGAAGATGTGAGTACAATGAGTTAATGCAAGTTCAAGTACTGTCCGATCATTAGTTCAAAAGTTTTTTTTCCGTATCAACTTTAATCCCCATCACGCTCATTAAATAAATTAAAAGGACCTAAAGAATATTTAACATCAAATTTATTATTATCTTATCTCATTATTCAGTGCTATCCGATAACAAATTTTATATTTCTCTTTCATTGGTTTTTACGTAATTTATCAAATAGAAAGGGATGTCGAATAGTTAAAAAAGGGATGTCGAAGTAGTTATTTTTCTTCGACGTAATTTATACCACGTGTTGCAGATTTTTTTCGACCCTTTATAATTTCTAATTTGCTTTATATGTATAATTTTTATCGTACTCATTTGTGTTGTAGGTCCTTGTATTTCCTTTGATAATTAATGGACATCGGGAGGAGGAAGTTTGCATTCGCTCACTTTTGACGGGTTCCTTCTCAAGACGGAGGAGTGCAGTGACTCAACCTCCTTTCACGCCATTCCTTCGGAATAACTGCAGTTTTTCGTTATTTCATATATAGACAATTGTCATTATTATTAATAGTTAACTATCTTAATCATGTCTTGTTAATTGTTAATTAATATAATTTGAAGCCTAAAATTGTTTATTTTACGATTGTTCTCCATACATTAATTTTATCAAACCAATTTCTAAAAATACATGAAAAAATAAATAAATCAAATTACTATAATTACAATGCCCAGGTCTTGCTTTGGCAATTGAATAACTGAAATAAAGAAAATAATTACAATTTCGGTTACCATAATAAAGAACTAGCAAAAAGATT
>NC_061110.1:106728988-106743988 GCF_015104395.2 Macrobrachium nipponense
ATGGGATGGTAATAAAAGCATCTAGTTTGGGTACTGTGTTATTAAACATCAGGCATCTCTTTATTTTTGAGTGTTTTTATCTTGAAATTTTGTTTCTGTATTAGATTTCATATGATGTAACATTTCACGGCATACATTTTCCATGTGCACGTTTTCTTGAAAACCTGAGATATTGTGTATCGTCTTATTTTCAGATTTTTTTTCCAAAGCATTGTGCTATATGTAGACTCAAGTGCGTAGCATTACAGCATTAAGTACTGAAATATTGCTATCCTCATTTGTTACAGGAACCGTCTGTGTAAACATAATTTTGCATATACTACCCCACCTTAAAATTATGTTCTTTTTAATTGACGTATAAAAGCATTTAAGGCATATGTCATATAATATCATTCAAAAACTGAAAGTTTCTTTTTATAATGAATGTAATTTGTTTTAGCTTCATTTTTTGGTACTATTCTTACTTTCATCTACCATTTATTATATTGATCATATACTTTGGTCTGTATCCTTTCTGAGAGATTTCCATTTGGTTGCAACTTGTAAACTATGCTTCATCTTTGAAAAGTAATAATAATAATAATAATAATAATAATAATAATAATAATAATAATAATAATAATAATAATAATAATAATAATTAATAATTGAATGAAATGTTCATAGTAGGCTCTTACTTTGCAGCACTCCTTTGGAAATTGTGATTAGTACAGTATGCAGCAAAACCTCGGATGACCCGATTCAGTGATTTTCGTTCAAAAAGTGACTAACTGGCAACTCTTACTTCTTACACCTTTTCTAATGACACTGAATTGCAACGGCGAAACATTTTGGAACTTCGCTCATAAAAAGATACAGTTCATTTAGCATGGTTTTATAGTATAATGTTATATATTTTTTATCAAAATATAGCTAGGTCATTAGAAAAAACATTAACACCTTAGTTTTTAATCATGGTAAATATGAAAAGACGTAATATTAAACGAATTACATGTTAGCCATCATAGTAATTTATTTAATGTAATGAACGTAACGGAGATGTAGTTGTGGGCGTGGCCTAACATTACGTCAACTGTGGTCATTTGCCAAACATGGTGGAGCAACCCGACAGCGACCGGAAACGTCACCCTCAACAAGGAGAGCTATAGTTGAGCTGCATCTCGCCAGATTTTCAAAAAAAGACATAGCTAATCGTCTTAATATCAACAAGACAACTGTGTATAGATGGCTAAAACGATACAACGACGGAGAAGATTGAAAAGCCACCCTAGATCTGGAGACCCCGCTGCACAACCGCAGAAGAAGACGAAGTGTTAATTAAACTTTATAACCAAACACCCGTTTTCGTCATCATTTTCAGTGAAACGAGAAACAAAATATACAAACATCAGTTGACACTGTAAGGACGTCGGTTTCGAGAAGCTGGTCTTCATATAGGAAACCTGCGCTCAAGCCTCTAAATTACTTACAGACGCATATGGACCATCGTCTCGGGTTTGCGCTCGAATATCTGTCCAAGAGCGAGCAGTTTTGGGAAACTGTTATATTTTGTGACGAGAAGACGTTTTTTTTGCAACGACCAACAGGGAAGACTGCACTGCTGGCGTCCAGGAAAAAACCAGGTAATGAACATTTACTTATTTTGCCTTATATTTTTACGTGGTAGCCTAGGTGTGATATACTTTGTATTATAGGCCTAGTCTGTATATATGCTAAAGCTTTAATGAATAGTAATTCCTCTTACACTGGTTTTTTTTAAACCTGCTGACAAATATCTTTAATGGAAGTTACGATGTAATCAGGGAGAATAATGCAAGAGAAGATATAAATTAATCTGACCTAGGGTGGGAGTTGGAATTGTCATTACTGAGGAAGCAGTTTAAATGTCTATAAAATCCCGCCTCCGCTTCGACCGCCTGCGCTTCGAAGTGTTGCTTGCGGGGCGGGAAACCAGTCGCAGAGGAAGTTCGTGCTAGCTTTCCTTCGAGTCTCGTGAATGTTTGAATACACATTGCACTGACTTAAAAGTCGTTTAAGGTTACTATGCTATGACAACTTTCCTTATGCCTCTTTTCCGAATTCATAATATATACTATTAGGCCTACAACCAAAGATTTCTTTTAATTATTTCACTGTAAAACTAAGTCTGGCAGAAAATACAAACTGGACGTAGCTGTTTCTAATATTTAATAAGTTTTGGTTAAATGCATATTAAAGAACAACTGTATATATATATATATATATATATATATATATATATATATAAAAATATATATATATATATATATATACATAGTTTTATAGAATAACCTTATAGTGTTTTCTTAACAATGCACTTCAAGTCTTAAAAGTTAAAAGTTCGGTGTTATAGCATATTACTGAAAGTATGGCTTAATAAAAGCGCCAGATTTTTCTTTTTTCTAATCCATAAGATCTATTGATGAGAGGAAGAACTGCAGTTAAAACAGTTTCTTTTATATTTAAAAGTAAGCCCACTGTCATTGTTTCTCTCCGAATATCTGTAAATTTATATTTTCTCTAAATCCTTCTCTCTATTTTTTTCAGATTTGAGGATAAATATGTAGAACCAAATCGACGAAGTGGGAGGATAACCGCTGGCCTTTGGGGTTGGATGGCGTCTTGCGGACCAGGTGCTTTAGTGCCAATCCATGAGCGATTAAATGGCAGGCAGTATGTTGACATTCTTGACGAGGTGCTGATTCCATCTGTTAGGATGCTACTGATTCCGAACCGTGCCCATATCTTGGCAATGGACAAACTCTCTGTTCATAATAGCATGCCAGTAAGAAAGTGGTTACAGCAGCATCCAGAAGTTATTCGGATCGACTGGCCTGCAAAATCTCCGATCTCAATACCCATTGAAAATTTATGGGCCATTATGACAAAGGAATGGGATGGCTCCGTTCTGAACAGTAAACAAGCCATCATAAGCCATTGCTTGTCAGTGTGGGAGTCAATGCGTGGGGAAAATATTTGCAGTAGAACTGGTTGACAGTATTCCTAGACGGCTTAATTCGGTAATAGACAACCTAGGCTCACATACTAAATATAATTAACCCAAACCCTCTCTCTCTCTCTCTCTCTCTCTCTCTCTCTCTCTCTCTCTTTCTCTCTCTGTATGTATGTATGTATGTATGTGTAGCTATATATGTATGACGTGTTTTAAAAGACGAGGTTGTGTTTACTCTATTTGTTTTGCTGGAATTTGTATATTATTTTTCACAGGGACCTATGTATTTCAAAGAATTATACGTATTTTTTAAAAATAATTATATTGGTATACCATTTACTTAACCTATACCGTTTTTATTATCAATCATATTCATTGTTTGCTACTTGGTTTATAATGCCTTTACTAAGTACCGTTATTATTATCAATCATATTCATTATTTGCTGCTTGGTTTATTAATGCCTTTACTAAGTTACATTTCTTGAGATCTACTAAGATTTCATTAGACCCAACTGGTGAAGGGTGCATAGTGGCCCGCCAATGGCTTAGCTTGCCTTACCCGTAGGCCAAGTGCACTTCGCGCTTACTCGATTATATCATTCTCATTAAGCCTATAGGCCTATGAAGAAAATAATGACGGAAGTATACCACACCCAAGACTGTGGAAGAATTTCACAAATCCTGCTTTATGGTCTTATAGACACCCTTCATAAGTTACAAAGATTTGATGCAACTTGTTGCTGTCTGGCATATAGCCCAGTATGTTATAAACCAATTAGCATTGGCCTAGCCATTATTGTTTATAATACGTTGCAGTTGTCATTCTGTAGAATCTGCACTCGACAGTTGTAGCTGATAATATCCGACCTGATTATAGTCTTCCATTCCTAAAGTAAAAGTAAAATAATATAAATTAGTTGTGTTTCTAATAGCGAAGATTACTCTTCACCTCGCTTATTTTTATTCAGTTATTTATTATTTACTTTTCTTCAAACTGAAGAAACCCTCGGGAGACTAGACTTATGTAGCACTGCTATAACCTAAGCCTAAGCCATAATTTATTGCAAGTATCGAAATCATGATCTCGACTAAACATTTGCTTTATACACAAAGCCACAAAAGCTAAAAGTAATAACTTCGAATTCATATCCAAATGCACCCATTTTTATCATTAGACTATGCTTCTGCTCAACTTTTCTCTTGCTCTCCATCGCGATGTCCTCTTTCACAGTGTCCAGACTGACGATTCCACCACGATCATGGAAGTCACGGTGATCTGAGGTTTTTCATGCTACAGTAACGTATTTAGTTTTCGTTCAGAAATATTGTAGCGTGAAATATTTTTGGTTTTTCAGGTTCCAATATATTTCAATTATAAGATTCTATATAACAAGTGACCAACTTTTCCTCATATATACACGTTTATAAAATACGAGATTTCATACTAAGTGGCAACTTGAGAACAACGCTTGTCCAGTACAAAAATAAAAAAGTCACACGAGTTTTGCTGCATACTGTACCAGAAATATATAACTCTTAGAATTAATAGTAGAGGTATTATCAATAGCATTTATAGTAATAGTAATAGAAGTGGTTGTAGTAGTAGTAAGAAGGAGGAGGAGGAGGAGGAGGATAAGAGGAGAAGGAGGAGATGGGGAGGAGGTGGACCCCGAGTATCCAGAACCCAGTCAGAGATCCACAGAAAATAACACATCCTTACTGCACCAGGCTCCTAGCATGTTGCGTCTGCTCTGCTGATCTTCTTATCAGCTTGAATCTAAGACATACTTGCGTAAACGTCTTTCCCTCATATTTTCTTAGCTTGATTTCTTGCTTCAGAGTTTTTCCAAGTGAGTAGAGAGCATTATGTCCCTGCATAAATGATGATTGTTTCTCAGCTTCGGGTGCTGAGGAAAATCTCTTTCGGAGGACTGAACAATTATTGGGCAAACAAATGCATTAAAGAAAGAACCCGGAGAAATTTATTATCTGAGTTTACAACGCAAATTGAAAATGTCGCGAAGATGAAAGTCCTTTCGTAGTATAGACGGTTTATCATTACTATTTTTTGTCTAGTGATCGTCGGCAAAAAAGTTTTATGATATTACTTTTGACATGGGTAATGTATACAATCTTCACCCGGTGGCTTTTAATAATGTCAGAAGGGAAACAGAGCCAAAGGGTATCATTAGTATAAGGAACCAAAAAAGTTTCCCCTCGAATAAAAAAAAAAAATTCAATATGTTTAGAAAACAGATTACCAATAAGAATTTCAGTCTCCGAATAAATGATATAAACTGTTGATCTAACTGACTAGTCGTGGGCTCGTTAATTTCCCTACGCTATCAAACAACATCACCATTATCATTAATAGCATTACAAATAAGAATAAATTAAGTAAATTACAAATACAGGTAAATGTAATAAAACATGAGCAACCAAATAATCCACATAAACAGAAATGCCATTTCTTGTGTGTCATAACTTTTTTAGGCAGAAGAAAAACGTATTTACCTTCTTGGAGGATGTTATATTTTCTTCTCTTTTATCTGTTTGTAGAGTGAAGTGATTAAAATCAAAACAGGAATCACGATAAAACAATCAGCTGAGTTTTATGAGCACCCAATTAAGTCAAATAATTCGAGGATACCATTTGGGTACGTTTAGAGAGACAATCCCTCCATTTTTATGCTAAATCATACACATGTTTTCTATCGATCAAAAGTGTGTTTTTTTTCTTTTTGTGACAACCGCTCTTTACCAAAATCCCACTTTGTGATATCTTAATGCTTTTGTGTGACATTTACTATAAAATGCACGAATTCACTTAATATTTTTCATGTTCTTCTTTCTGCAATTTGATTCGATGATTTCATGAGATAATTATGGGTATTTCTGTGAGTAGCTGGATAGCCAATTGAAATTGATCTTACTAGACATCTTAAATTATATATATATATATATATTATATATATATATATATATATATATATATATATATATATATATATAATTTAAGATGTCTAGTAAGATCAATTTCAATTGGTCATCCAGCTACTCACAGAAATATACCCATAATTGTCTCATGAATTCATCGATTCGAATATGCTTAAAAAAATCACAGTAGATGGACGTAACTTCATTAAATAAGCGAGTACCACAGGAAAATGATAGTCAGAAATCCAAGCGCTTTCGTTTTACTAAGACATTGTCAAGGAACGAATGAAATACAATTGGAGAGAAAGTTATCAGGTAAACAACAGATCAAAAGTACCAGATGGTTAAATGTCAAAAGGGTAAAAGTTAGAGATAATCCAGGATTATCGGATATCACACGGTCACAAACAATACATAGATTTAACGCTAACAGAAAAGAAACTGTACAAAGTATCCGTACAGTCCAAAACATGTAAAAACTGAATATATTAATTTTGTTGCTGATATATATCTACAACTTTTTTCATTGCGGTTTATTTGAACTTGATCCATTCATAATGAAAATTGTTGCGGATAAAATATAAGCAACAAAATTAATATATTCAGTTTTTACATGTTTTAGACTGTACGGATACTTTGTAGATTTTTTGTTAGGGTTAAATTTATGTTTGGTTTGTGACCGTGTGATATCCGATAATCCTGGATTATCTCTTTAACTTTTACCCTTTTGACAACTAACCATCTGGTATTTTTGATCTGTTATTTACCTGATAACTTTCTCCACAATTATAGTTTCATTCGTTCCTTGACAATGTCTTAGTAAAGACGAAAGCGCTTGGATTTCTGACTATCATTTTCCTGTGGTATTCGCTTATATATATAAATATATATATATATATATATATATATATATATATATATATATATATATATATATATATATATATATATATATGTGTGTGTGTGTGTGTGTGTGTGTGTGTGTATATATATATATATACATATATATATATATATATATATATATATATATATATATATATATATATATATATATATATATATATATATTTATATATATGCATGTAGTATACACATGTATACACATACGTATACACGTATATATATGACCTGAAATTAATAAATTTCAACTGCGTTTGACGTTCGACTAAACAAGGGAAGTATTAGATCCAAATAACGCTTGAATTTTATACAACAGCGATGAATTTTATGATGTTAAAAACTTTGAAGATCGGAAAACAATTGAGCGATTTCTACCTATAATTTCGTGAGATAAAAGCACCATTAATCAATGCAAATATATAATCAGACTCATAAATAAAATGAATATCAAAAGCTTGTATTTTCATGACAACACATTTGTCATTTTAATTGCAAGGATTAATTTCAGGATATTTTCAGAATTTCATTAACATTTTATCTGAGAGCAACAAATCATTTTTACCCGTTCCCTCTTTTTACTCAAATAAAAGAAAAATGCAATAAGTTTAATGTATGCTTCATCGCCTAAGCATTAAATATAAAATATTTATCACTGAGATATTGCATCCTCAGCTGCGGAATCGCTCACAGCTACTAATTCTAAAAATATGTTTCTCTTGCCCCAGAGATGATGAAACCTGCTTTTCCTTTACTCTCAAATTGTTTACACAACTTTTTGAAGCTGTCATTCATTTACACCTCATTCTTCTCAAGTTAATTCAACATACAACTTCTAAATTATACTTAGCAATGTTATTGCTCATTAATATTTTGTTACTTCTATCATCACATCTTTATATTAAAGAACGTCTATTTATCTCGCTTATTTACTGAGACCTAAAATTTCATGCTGAGTCACTCATGCATACAGTTGCCATTGCATAATTTTCCCCCCACATTTGTAGCATTCCAACTCTAGTCATCTTTGTCCCCAAATTGCATCCTGCAATATCAGTGTGGCCCAACAACTCGGTTTTCTCAGCTTCTTCTCTGTCTATTACTCGGGCTCGTAAATCTACTGGAATATATCCTCTTTTTCAAGAACTGCACCTTATACAATCTACGTAGTCGGCCACATATATTAGTAAACACATTTTAGCCACAAGGGCTAGGAATGTGATCTGGTAACACTGGAACTGTGCCTCCAGACGTACGATGAAACCCGCCCCTCCACCGTGGCCACCGCCCTCCACACGTCTTCCCCCAACATTTTTTTCCCTCCACCACACACACCCACCCTTTCAAGCACACGTTTATATCTTCTGCTCCCTCCCTCTAATTTCTCCTTTAAGGAAAATAATACAGCTGAATCTATTTTGTAAGTTTATTTTCTCATCATGGAGGCGAGAAAACACCCGTCTGTTCAACTTTAGTTGTAATAATATCATCACTTGCTGTTACCGACAGAAGAATTAACTCGGTTTTCAAGACGCTCTCTTGTAATAATGGGATTTAGCTATCTACCAGTAAAAGCCTTTTGTCTATCAAATAACAGCATACCTACTACTCTTTAATTATAATATCAATAGCCGCATTCCCCATTCTTATTATTACAAAGACAAACTAGCTTCAGATCGTGTATGACGTTACGTAACTCAAATTAAGCATGAAGAAATAAAAGAAAGCATAAGTTGAGGAGAGAAAGACCTCCATAGGTCTAGAAGACACTAAGGAGGAGAAACAAAGAGACAGTTATAAGAGAGAGGACAACAGCAAGAAGGAGGCAGAAGGAAAGGAGACACAGTGTAATAGAGCTGAGAGTGTGTGGCTGGTGTCAGAAGGGGGCGCCATTACCCTCTTAAGTAGTATAATGGGGGTATAGGTCTTGACTTGTCATAGGGGTTATTATGGGAGTCGATTCTTCCTTATGATTGGACGTTTGTTTGGTAACAAACCGAAATTCATTGGATTAAATAATCGTACTTTTGTGCATGATTTTTTAACTGCTCGGCATACGTCTACAGTTATCGATGGCAAGCATGTGCGTTTTTGTTTGTTTGCGTTCGTTCTGCTGGTGTGAATTCCAACGTTAAGAATGTATCAGGTAATCATGAGATTTATATCCTTATATAGATATATATATATATATACCTATATATATATATATATATGATATATATATATATATATATATATATATATATATATAGGATATATATATATATATATATATATATATATATATATATATATATATATATATATATAGCATCTCTCTCTCTCTCTCTCTCTCTCTCTCTCTCTCTCTCTCTCTCTCTCTCTCTCTCATATATATATATATATATATATATATATATATATATATATATATATATATATATATATATATATATATATATATATATATATCTATATATATATATATATATATATATATATATATACGTATATATACATATATATATATATATATATATATATATATATATATATATATACGTATATATATATATAGATATATATAGATATATATATATATATATATATATATATATATATATATTATTGACGTCCAACCTGATATTAGTAAAATTTTACGTTTACGTAATTAAGGGACAAATATTACAGCACCCTATAATTAAGGATACGCAATTGATTGAAAAAATAAACCATTTATTATCAAAATGTGATATAATAAGATATGACCAAAACAACTATTGCCGAGTCTCAATGAAAGCACATTACACTTCAACCAAGAACAATATCTTAGTTTTATTAAGATTTTCTGAACAAATTCATCTCGCTACCAAAAAATGTTTCCTCCCTTCTGTTACAATATCAGTATTTAGTCCATCCACCATCGTTGGCGATGACATCTTGTAGTCTACTGGGGACGGAGGCTACATGATTGTAGACGATGTTGAATTTTTCTGAATATCTCCCATTCGGACATGGTGTGCTGAAGGAGCCGCCTTGATGATCGCTCTTGGCCTAAGGGATCCAAGAGTTAAGGAAAATAATATAACTCTGATCCTATTCTGCAGGTTTATTTTCTCATCATGGAGGCAGAGAAAACCCGTCTGTTCAACTTCTGTCGTCATAATATTATTACTTGCCCTTACCGACAGAAGAATAAACGTTTTCGCGGAGCTCTCTTGTAATCATGGGAGTTTGGCTATCTTACCGATAAAAGACGCTATCTAACAAAGTGAGCTTACAACAACCTTGAGACAATATGTGGGTTGTTTGCGTTGTGCAAAGATATTGAAGAGTTACCGTGAAAGGGCTTTAGGCTTCTGGGAAACCATGAATATTCTGTATCCGTGTTACCATATAACATAGGACCTGCCAAGCGAGGGCCAATATTTCTCTCTTCCTGCCCTCCACCACTTCATCATCTCCTCCAATAGCTCAATTAAATGTTTCGAATTCTCTAACGAGTCGACAAGCGAGTTACCATCACAACCAAAGACCATAAAGGAACTAACTCACGGAAGAAAAACACCTCTCGTCTGAAATGGAAACCTGCGCAAGAGAAAATCGTACTAAGAGGGAGATTATTGAATGAGAGAGACTGGGACTCTCAGTGTCTGATATAGCACGAGAAAACTGGATTAACAAGAAAAACCATATATAAGTGGTGCAGAAGATGGGGAAGAGGAAGGTGATCTTCGCGACAGGCCAAGACTGGGGCTCCAAGAAAACTACTCCCGGAGATGACAGGAGAATTCTGAACGAAGTAATGGCAAATTCCTTCACAAATGCATGTGAAATACGAGACAATCTTGAACTGCAAGTTTCCAGTGAAACGGTACGACGTCGTCTCCACAGTGCTGGAGTGCACCACAGAGTTCCTGCCGTTAAAGAGAAATTACAGGAGAGACATCGGATAAACCGCCTCCATTTTGCCCGGCAGTACGTCAACGAAGACTTGGGTTTCTGGGCAAGAGTTGTTTTTTCATGATGAGAAAAACGTTTGCGTCGACCTCGCACGGACAGTTGCACTGTTGGCGACGCAATAATACGAGGATACTCAAGCGAGCACATCTACGAACAAGCCAGAAGCGGCCACGTTACCTGTAACGTGTGGGGATGGGTTAACTTATACACCCTGGGTGAGCTGGCAGAAATTACAGGGAAGATTCAAACGCCGACCAATACCTTGAAATACTGGAAGAGGTGATGGTCCCAACTGTTCGAGCCATGGCATTTCCCTACCCAGAGCGCATTCTGTTCATGCAAGTATGTAGTTTCATCTCGCAAATTGCAGTAATAGGGAAAACTCTGATGTAGTGCTGGTTTCATTAACTTGTATTATTAACTTGTTCTATTTAAACAGAACTTGTTACAAAAATGTAAAAATATGATGAGTTGCGAGTCAGAAGAGAAACATTTGAGCTCCGTGAGAACGAATCAGTTGTATGGTGGTTGTTGGTTCTTGAGGTATTCGCCATCTTCTAGCCTCAAACTTCAAGGGTGATTTATTTTTTTCTTGTTTTAAGAAACTACTCACAACGTTTTCTTTCCTTTTTGACTCGCAACAACTCAGCACTGAGTGTTGTAACTACAGAATATCTGTATTCATTAATTTAATTATTTAGTAGGCAATCGGTAATGCTGCTATTATTGATTATTAATTATTATTATTATTATTATTATTATTATTAATTATTATTATTATTATTATTATTATTTTATTAGTTATTATTATTTTTTATTATTATTATTATTTTATTATTATTATTATTTTATCATTATTAATTATTATTTTATCATTATTTATTATTATTTTATTATTATTTATTATTATTTTATTATTTATTTTATTATTATTTATTATTATTTTATTATTATTTATTATTATTTTATTATTATTTTATTATTATTTATTATTATTTTATTATTATTTTATTTTATTATTTATTTATTATTTTATTTTATTATTATTATTATTATTATTATTATTTTTTATTATTATTATTATTATTATTATTATTATTATTATTTATTTTTATTATTATTTTTTTATCATTATTATTATTTTATCATTATTATTATTTTAATCATTATTATTATTTATCATTATTTATTTATTATTATTATTTATTTATTATTTATTATTTTATTTTATTATATTTATTATTATTATTATTATTTATTTATTTTATTATTATTTATTATTATTTATTATTATTTATTATTATTTATTATTTTATTATTATTTTATTATTTTATTATTATTTATTATTATTATATAAAGTAACAAGTCCACACTTATGTAAAATGTGTATTAACAATACATAAAAGACGGGAGCTTTCGTTCGACTTGATCAGTAGATGTCATCAGCCGTACTGATTTTTCCGTTTTCAAAAAATATACAAAAAAAGTTACGAAGGACAGGCAGGACTCTGGAACCGTCTCCAAGGGAGATAACAACCAAAACAAACTATCTCAATCATGTTATTCCCTCGTTCAAATGTCTGGCCAAAAGACTAGCCGATCGTCGTGTTTTGAATTACCTCTTCTGGAGACTGTTCCAGAGTCCTGCCTGTCCTTCGTAACTACTTTGTATATTTTTTGAAAAGGAAAAATCAGTACAGCTGATGAGGTCTACTGATCAAGTAGACGAAGCTCCCGTCTTTCATGTATTTTTGATATACATTTTACATAAGTGTGGGACTTTTATTACTTCAAGATATTCCAGTCACGTTATGGATGTATATATATATATATATATATATATATATATATATATATATATATATATATATATATATATATATATAGATATATATATATGCAAGTATCATATGAGGTCATTTGTCGGAAAGGTTTTGAGGTGGCCATAATCTTTAACGTAGGTCCGTCTCCCAGTTCAAATCTCTCCTTCTTCCTGGTTTGTAAAGCTAAGCGAAATTCCACCTTCTTCCTCTCCACGATAGACATCAACTTCACGTGGCTTATGGCTTCGAGCTCTTTGGGAGGGGTCGAAGGGAATCTCTCTCTCCGCTTTTCAAACCAGGAGGAAAGGAGATCTAAACAGAGGGAGAAACAGGTAGAACCTCTAATAAAGATTATATCAGCTCACCTTCGCAATTTGACGCCTCTTGTAAAAAATAATTAATATATACTATATATGTGACGTTTTGTTTTGCAGGGACAACTGTCCCATTCACACAGCCAGGATAGTTAGGCGATGGTGGTTTGAGGAGCAACGAGACATTGACCTGCTGGACTGGCAAGTAAGGGGTGTGATATGAATCCCTTGGAAAATTGCTGGGGGACCATCGTCAACTCTTGGATCCCAGGCCAAGAACGATCATCAAGGCAGCTCCTCCAGCACACATGTCCGAATGGGAGATCTTCAGGAAACATCAGCAAATCGTCTACATTCATGTAGCCTCCGTCCCCAGTAGACTACAAGAATGTCATTGCCAACAATGGTGGATGGACTAAATACTGATAACATATTTTATAATAAACGGTTATTTTTCAATCTATTGTGTATCCTTAATAACATGGTGCTGTAATATTTGTCCCTTAATTACGTATACGTTAAAATGTTAATACTAATCGGGTTTAGATGTAAAATGATATATATATATATATATAAATTATATAAGGATATGATCTCATTATTACTTGATACATTCTTAACCTTGGCATTCACACCTGCAGAACGAACACAAACAACAAAAACGCACTAGCTTGCCATCGATAAACTGTAGACGTATGCCGAGCAGTTAAAATCATGCACAAAAATACGATTATTTGATCCAATGAATTTCGGTTGTGACCAAACCAAACAAACTTCCAACCATAAGGAAGAATCGACTCCCATAATAACCCCTATTACACTGTCTCCTTTCCGTCTGCCTCCTCCTTGCTGTTGTCCTCTCTCTTATAACTGTCTCTTTGTTTCTCCTCCTTCAGTGTCTTCTAGCTCTTCATATCCGCTTAATTTTGAGCACTGTCCCCAGATATCGAGGTGTCTGGGAGCGCTCGACAGTGCGAAAAAATAATTATTTCGAAAATTCAGCAAAAAATCTAAATATTATGCCAGCAACGTTCATTTTGCTGTCCTTTTTTTCTAAATGTTAGTAGTTTATGGTGGAATAGTCAGAATAAGAGTCCCAGCCCTCTAAATACGCAAAAAAGTGAGTTATTTAACAAAACAACAAAAAAATCTTTACTTTTTTTTATATTTCCGTTCGTAACCCAAAAATTATGAAAGTCAGGGGAATTAATTATTTTTTATGAGAAAGCCAATAAATTTCTCTAAATATCGGCATATAAATCAATGGAAAACGAATAAGTCCAGCCGGTGAAAAAATCGATAGAAAAGAGGGTAAGAAACAGAGCGCTCTGCCGGCGCTTAGTGAGAATTATCGCTAGAAAAACACTTTTTTGAAGAGCCCTATCTCGGTTATTTTTCATTGAAATTCCTTTGTAAACATACGAAAATGTAGAGGAAACGTTGAAGAATAAAGGGAAGGTAAAAAAAAATTGCCTTGGATAAGGTAACTGTTTCATTTTGACGTTATAAGTTGATCGAAACGGAAAAAAAAAAATGTTACCGCTGTCAACATTTATCGCTAAAATAACAGTTTTTTGAAGAGCCCTATCTCGGTTATTTTTCATAGAAATTACTTTGTAAATATACGAATATGTAGAGGAAACGTTGTAGAATAAAGGGAGAGTTAAGAAAAATGTCTTTGGTAACAGCAACAGTTTAATTTTGACATTATAATTTGATCGAAACGAAAAAAAATTTTACCGTTGAAAACATTATCGTTCGTAGCTCAAAAGCTATACATAACAGGCGAATTTCTTCCTCCTACACGGTCCAAAGTATGATCTAGCCTATGGAAATCGCTACTTGTCCGAAAAAAAAAAAAAAAAAATGCCCCTACCACACGTACGAAAAATTTCGGTTTGGTAAATTTTACGTACCGCTAAGTCAGTTGGATAGATAGGGGATAGAGTATTTTTACGTACTATTACGTCAGTTGGACATGAAAGGGCTAGGCCTATGAAGGTCTTTCTCTCCTCAACTTATGCTTTCTTTATTTCTTCATGCTTAATTTGAGTTACGTAAGGTCCTACACGATCTGAAGCTAGTTGTCTTTGTAATAATAAGAATTTGGA
>NC_061110.1:106748988-106753988 GCF_015104395.2 Macrobrachium nipponense
AAAGGGAACACATGGACAAATATATTATCAATCAAAAACCCTAGGCGTTATATAGCTCGGCCACCTGATGCTAGCCCCTGCCTAGCAAAATTGATCATATAATACAAAACACACTGGCCGGCTTAAAACCAAAATACAAGTAAAAACTGCACGTCTCTGGCATTATAAAATAAAGTCTGTTATTCTTATATCTCCAAATAACACTATTGCATTTTCTCTCATTTTTTCTGCCATTTCTTGAATATTCCTCTTTGCTTGTCTGCAACTAGCTGCACAGACAGTAGACTGTAGGAAGCTGTAGGAAGACGGAATGCCTCCCTCATTGTAGAAGATTCTCAGGGTTCTGCAGATCCCCAAAAGACACGCTGTAGAATTCTCTTGATCACCCACGTGGAAATTCTTGTAATCACCCTGGACAACACGACAGAAGTAGTCTCTGCACGGCTGGTGGACGTCTTGCTGGCGTCGGGAAACGACTTTTTTGGTGTGTGTTAGTATGTCAGTCAAGTCTTTGGTCAACCCAAGAAAATTAACCCAGACATACTACTTCTATCAAACAATGATCTCAAAAGGTCAGAAATACTAACTGAACGTCTCCCAATTAACTCCCCTTAATATGACTACCAATCATAAGTCATCATTATAACTCTCAAAGAAAAAAAAACATCAAGTTCTCCAACTCAATTCTCCAAACTCACACATCAGCACACACACAACTCAGAAATCACAGCAACTCCACGGACTTCTGTACTCACATTTCAAACTCGAATGTGTTACAAGAAAAAAAAAAGAAAAAATCGTAATGAGCCCAAGGAAAAAAAAGAATCACGTACACACCCAGACCCAAAAAAATGTTCTCTCAAGCTCTGATATTTTGAAACAACCCACAAAATCAGAAAAAAAATCTCCAATGTTTAACAGCAAAAAAACCCCTTTACTGCTCAGTAATTAATACAATGAGGACTTAATGTCAAACTCCCTTTTACGTAAATAGCAACTCCCGAAAAATCACATCTCCCGATAAAAAAAGTGCGATTTAAAACTCAATCCCCAAATTACATCTCTCAGGAAAAGGAAGAAAAATAATAAAAAAAGAAAAAATAACACAAGTAAGTTTCCCCAATCACAAAAATACATAATACATGAGTATAATATGCATAACACCCCACCCCCGTTTTTCCCCAAGAAATGCTCCACATAAAGTTACGGAATTTCTCGACATCGCAACTTTATCGACCAACAAGGCCAGTAAGCGAACTCTCACACATGCGCTTTCGTGAAATGCATTATCAACATTTTCCAGATATTGCTAAAATTCTGATCTATCATCATCAGAGGAAAAGGATCAGCACACGGCTCAATCACATCGCTTGTCAGCAGAAAAATCGCCTGCGGACGTATGCTCAGACATTAGCATAAAAATTGTCTAGTCAGATACACAAGTTTGGAAACTCATGATTCCATAGAAAAAGGTCTAACAGGACACATTTCACAGAATTAACTCCAGGATATGACTAATGTGTTCAAAAATTGTCTCGAAGACTTATTCTCTCAACATGACTCTGCCCCAAATCATATGCCTCCAAGAATAATGCACACACCTCCATAGGACTCTTAATGCAATAATGCCACTTTCTCTCTAAATAGTCACGAAACCAAAGAGAAAGAACCACAGAAATCTTCTCTTGTCTCGAAAAAACAAACTCCCATAGAAATTAAACTCAAAAATTATAACCACAAAAAAAAAAAAGGGGTCACCCGCCAAAGATTAATTCCAACTCCATATATTTCACCATATTAATAATAACACCACTCCGGTTATAAAAATATTTCCTCCATTTGGTTAATAACCAACCCCATATTATTCATTCTTATTTCTCCAATGACCACATGTCAATAAAAAAAGACACCACTCCAGGAATAGAGAATAATCACCTCTATTTCGGCAAATACAAAATATTTACCTCTATTTCCCCAATAAACTCCATATGGAACAAAACAAGGCTCCAAATAATATATCTCCAAAAAGGAATATCAAAAAAATGAAATCCCAACCTCCAAAAAAAAAATGTGCACTCAAGGCAACTAACTCACACACTCACAAATATTGCCCCATAATCTCCAAATATGTGTCTCCATTGCAACAAAGATGGCTGCAAAATAATTGAACTAACATAGCTCTTATCACATGGCAAATATCAAAAATGGCCAAAAATATATCTCCAATATATTATATCTCAAATTATAACTCAAAATAATATATACCTCCAATTATAACTCCAAATATCTCTCAATTATAACTCCAATTCTCCAGAGAATAACTCAATGTTATAGTCAAAAAACTATAAAAACTCTCTCCATTTAGCATACTGCTAAAAAAAGGCGAAAAACTAGGCAATAAAACTGTCTAGAAAATTCTAGAAAAAATCAACCAAGTGCCACAATCATTATAACAGAACTCCAAATACAAAGTGTCTTAGCAAAGACTTCTCCATATGCACTACGACATAGGCCACTAGAAAACTTAGCCAAGTTTCCTATCTCTCACAAAGTTGTCACAAATACAACAAAGGTATTGTGCAAGAAAACTCACAATTTCTGGAACATAAATATCCAGAGGAAAAAATGTAGTGCCACTACGTATGCATTCAAACGTGCAAAAAAATTCTCCCATATATTTCTCTACAGCATCAAATAGCTGAAACTCAAACACGTTCCCGAATAATGACTAAGTCACGAACTGAGATATTAAAAAATATTCACACCAACTGGAGAGAAAAAATAAATTCAAATTCAGTCTTGGTAAAAAAACTTGTGTCAGCTATGGCTAATTTCCAAAAAAGGAGAAAGAAAAATCAACGGCCTTGTTCACTATCTCCCGTAACTCACCAGATGTCAAGCAATTATCTGCTGAACTCAAAAAAAAAGAAAAAAAAACTAAAATAATGTGTTGTTAGTTCCTCCCAAATCAAAAAAAAGATTTCACCTCCCTTGACAGCATTACAGCTCCCACGTATTTGTATATAAAAAATCAGTATCAGAAGTATCATTATCACAAAATCACCAAAAAAATTGCTATCATCAAAATCATCAGTATCAGTGCAAAATAAAATATCACCAATGTCAATGCTTGTCCATTCTCCAAAAATTCAGCAAAAAATTCAGCAAAAGTTCAGCAAGATTCAACACAATTCACCAAGATTCAGCAAAACTCATCCCCAGTGAATCACTGAAATATTCTCCAAAGTTACAAAAACTCAACAATTAATTAACACAAGACTTCTCCCATTAACTCATTGTAATAATTCTCCTTGAATAATTATCTGTAATAATTATAGAATAATCTCCCATGAAATATCTCAAAATCTCTCGTAAAACAATTCTCCCGTAATGATAATTATACTTAAGCAAACCTCCCTTGACACATCTTATCAAGTATAATAATTATTAATAATAACAACAATATAAAACTCTCCATAGCAACAATTCTCTTGCAAAGATCTCAAGTAAGGGTGAATTCAAACAGCTATACACTAGTATTGCTGAATCCTATGACATACAATTTCTCCAGCATTACCACCATTCACGGCACCGGGCAACACCTCATTCGGCACTTCAAAGTAATTTCTCCAACACAATAAAAAAATAATATGTGTATCCCCCTTATATTTGTGTCTTTCAAGGCACAAAGAAAACATACACCATACAATTTGATTTCAATTCTCTCTTTATTTCCTTTCCTCTTCCTCAAGAAAGAAAAAAATATATCTTTCTAAAAAAAAAGACTCTACGGGCATTTCACTTCATCAACTAATCAATCAGCTGATGTCTTAGCATCCAATGTCAAGGCCAAACCCATCCCCCAACACCCCGACACAAAGAAAAAAAAGGAAAAGAGGAATTCACCCCCAATGAGAAAAAAAAGGTTTCTCCCCCCGTGAGAACAACCCCTCAGTCAAGCGGCAGAACAGCCCGAGGCATACACAGTAGTCCCCATCTCCCCTTGAACCGTGTCTGAGGACCCCTTCCCAAGGTATACACTAGTACCCATCTCGCAATACCCTCCCTCAAGGTATGCAGTACCCACAATGCAACGCGCCTCTCTGCGCGGTAAGCAGAAAGTGCTGAGCCCGTGAAAGTGTGGCCGCTCTTGTTTCCAGCCAGATATGCTATCTAAGCACAGTTCACATGCAAAAAACACTTCTCTATACACTCTTATGTGTTTAAAACAAGAAAACAAATACGTCTATCATAAACAGGCGTGAATAAAGAAAACACGTCACTGCTACTATGGGCAAAGAAAAAATGTTTTGACCTCTTGAAACCAACCCCATTTCTCTGAAATATTTAAAACAAAAACCCTCTCCCTTTGATAAACAATAGTTTTTAACACTCACCACTCCATAATGGGAACAAAAGGAACTCGAAATTCTCGTAAAATACGTAAACTCTCGTCGGCACAATACAAACGCGATCGGCGAAAATGTACCTGGCAACTCTCACTTACAAACCAACTGAGTTGCTCTCACGACTCACGCCCTGAAGAATCTCGTAGGAGCAAATTTGATGACCCTAATAGAATTTCTTTCCTCATCCCCCATCCCCAACCCCGGACGGATATTCCTCTACCCCCTTCACTTAGCAACCGAGATCTAACAATTTAACAATTTTCCACAATCCCACAAAGCTTTGTCGTTTGAAAACTATCGCTAAGCCACAACCCCTTTTATTTTCTAACTGGCCACCCATCTCTCATTGGCGTTCCTAGGCATAAAAAAAGAAAAAAAACGTTTCATAACCCTTTTTTACAACCGCCTGGCCCACCACGTTAATGGGGGGATTTCCCCTGCCCCACCCCCCCCCCCCCCCCCCCCCCCCCCCCCCCCCCCCCCCCCCCCCCCCCCCCCCCCCCCCACCCCCCCCCCCCCCCCCCCCCCCCCCCCCCCCCCCCCCCCCCATTATTCATTAGGTAAGCGTGAGCACGAAACGGAAGGCAAACC
>NC_061110.1:106758988-106762659 GCF_015104395.2 Macrobrachium nipponense
GTCCTTCGTAACACGTTTTTTGTTTATAATTTTTGAAAAGGAAAATCAGTACGGCTGATGAGGTCTACTGATCAAGTAGACGAAAGCTCCCGTTTTTTATGTATTTTTAATACACATTTTACATAATTGTGGACTTTGATTGCTTGAAGATTTTCCAGTCACGTTATGGTGATTTTTTGAGATATATATATATTATATATATATATATATATATATATATATATAGATATATATATATATATATATATATATATATATATATATATATATATATATATATGTATATATATATATATATACATATATACATATATATATATATATATATATATATATATATTATAGATAATATATATATGATATATATATATATATATATATATATATACATATATAATATATATATATATATATATATATATATATATATATATATATATATATATATATATATACATATATATATATATATATATATATATCTATATATATGATATATATATATATATAATATATATATATATATCTATATAGATATATATATATATATATAATATATATATATATATATATTTATATATATATATATATATATATATACTATATATATATATATATATATATATATATATATCTATATCTATATATATATATGTATATATATATATATATATATATATATATATATATATATATATATATATATATATATATATAGATATAGATATATATATATATATATATATATATATATATATATATATATATATATATATATATATATATATATATATATATATATATATTTATTTATACAGATATAATATATATTTACGATCTCACGAATATCCGTGTCATATAAACGAGCACTAACGAAATCCTCCCCAGTCATCGGGGGACCGTCCGTTGTTTTGTTGGTAAATTAAGCTGGCTTTGCGCAGCCTCCGTCGATTGGGATTAGCGATCCTGAAGGCAGCGGAGTGAGTGCCTACCCCACTTGTCTGTGAAGTGTTAGCCCCCGATAATAAGACAAACAGAGGAGCCAGAGAAGAATTTTCCTTAGGTTAGACAGACCGCTGTGTTCTATATATATTTTGATATCGGCCTTAGAACATTGCCAGCGTTACCGCAATTGCCGATTGGAAACGGAATAGCTGAATCGAAACCCTTCGAGATAAGACTCGTTAGAAAAGTCATGAAGGACATTCCACTAGGGTTGAGAGGATATTGGTTTCTACCATCTAAGCCGAGTGAGGTGATCCTCTTTCGGTATATCACAAACCGTTAGTGTTATTGTGAGTGAGAATTTTCTTAACTGTAACGCGATGCTTTCATCATGATCATGAATTTAATGGGTATATTAACCCAAAATAGATATCAGTACAGGAAAATCCATCTTGCAGGCAAACATACAACTGACTGAATGTAACACCTAACTAGTCTGAATGTACTACAGCCTGGACTGAATATGCCCGAGTGAATGCACCAATTTCTAAAAATACATAAATAAATTAAATAAATAAATAAATAAAATTACTATAATTACATGCCCAGGGTTGCTTTGGCAATTGAATAACTGAAATAAAGAAAATAATTACAAATTTCGGTTACCGTAACTAAAGAACTAGCAAATTATTTACTTTTTTTATTTTTCGCTGGGTTCAGAAAGTGACCTCATTCAGAATAAATTAGAGCTGATAGAGTAGATAAAAATTCAACCACCTTACGATTTTACCTGACTGCTTTTTATCTTTTATTTATTTAGTGTCTGAAAATGGCGTTTTTTATGAATATCATTCACGGTTCCAAATGCATTTAGAGCGCATAAATATATACGTTTAAATGGCAAACAGCATTTCATTTCAACACACACAGAGGGTCTCTTATTTGAGTACTCAGAACAGGGTGCTATATTTACTTATCATGCACAAAGGACCGTCAAAAAGAGCTAAGATCCTTATTAATCTTACGATGTTCCTTTCCTGAGCTATTTACAACGACATCTGGCGTTTTTCTTTCGATAAAACACCGATAACTGATAGAGTCGGAAACTCCACAATCCGTCTTCGTCGAGTTGAGCGGAGCAAAGAAGCACCGCTAATCCAGCGGGACTTTTTGATGGATGTGTTGCAATGTTTCGAGATGGGCGAAGTCATATGGCAGCTCGGTACCTCAGTGGTCAATAATAAAAGCTAAGTCGAAGATACAACACGACGAATTCTCAAGTTTTTGAACGTAATAACATTCTCCCGTAGGTTTATTTATCCTCTCTTGTTCATTAACGTAACCTCCAAACTAGGGCTACACTATTCTTCTATTTCTTATGATTAGAATGTACTTTTTATCATATTCTACCCATATTCCTATAGAACCAGTTCCGACAAATACTCAAGTTTTTAAACGTACTAACATTTTTCCGTAGGTTTATTTATCCTCTTGTTCATTAACCTAACTTAGGCCACACTATTCACCTATTTCTTGCTGTTAGAATGTACTTTTTATTTTATTCTACGTATATTCCAATAAAGCAATTCTGTTGTTACAGTAATAATGTTATCATTAGAGAAGGAAGGTATATTTTATTTTCTAACTGAAAGAGAATTTTGTTTTATCATCAAAATGGTTTGTCAGCTGCCAAATTTCTTGGAAAGGTTACGCTGCCTAAATATATGTAAATATATTGGGTCATTGTGGGTAAAAAAAAAAAAAAAAAAATAAAAAAAAAAAAAAAAAAATGGGGGGGGGGGGGGGGGGGGGACATGGCGAAATACGAAAATTCAGAGGATAATAAATCGTTGAACCATTTCAAGTTTTGGAATATGCAACATGCTCACTCAGCAAAAGGCAAAGAAAGTATTTGTCGAAAGTAATCTGGCATGAATTTAATAAAATATTTTTCCCTTTCAGAGTAATTTGGTAAACACTGAAGTCCTCCGTCGAATTGGATTATGTATATCTGCCAATCCCCGGTAGATTTTCCATTTCTCTCCATCCCTGTGAAAGCAGGATTTTGTCCTTTAAGATTCAGTAAGCTGCATTTGCTTCTAATTTACATTTACGGATTATACTCCCCAAAATCCCCGCCATTAAACTCGGTCCTACGAGAGAGGTGATTAGTTTATTTCACGCGAACCTACTCAATTTAGCATTCTGCAACTGAGTAAATTTCGTGACTAAAGATTAAATGGTGTGCTCCCAGTATCGTCGATGGTTATTCCTTCACTTCTAAAAAGACTAAAAGACAAATGAAAATAGCAAATACGAATATGAGAGAAACGATTTCTTTTTTCTCTGTAAATTTTTACTTTATTAGCAACCAGAAAGTGTAGAACAGTTCCAACTGAAATCTGAAAAACGACGGGAGCAAAAGCCAAAGAAATCAAAGGAATATATTCTCACCGTCTTTGTTGGAAATCTCTGCATATTAGTTTGTGATCTTGATAAGACAGGAACATGGAATATTAACAGTGAGCTTTGGGGTAAGGAAAAAAAATTGATTGGAGTTACTATATACGAGCAAGGGAGGATCGTTTATGCAGATACAAGAGAACTGATGATACAGATAAGGACAGCAATGAAGGCAGAGACAAAAATTAATGAGCAAAATCAAAGAATGATAGATATTAATGGATAGATTTTGTTTGAAAAACATATATTCCGGGTCGATGAAG
>NC_061110.1:106763159-106768159 GCF_015104395.2 Macrobrachium nipponense
GCAAATACTTGTGGAAGAGTAATTAATTACAGTGTTTCTAATTCACAAATAGACCCATTCATAAAACCAGGCCTAATCACCTATTGATATCGTCTCCTCCTTGAAATAGTACTTAATTATGGAATTAGAATCGATTCCTACCTGACCACAAGCATACGTGGGTAGTAGTATCCAGTTATATTCTTATTCGTTCTATTCATGTGTGTTAGACAGCGCACGTGTACAAAACTGAGATCATATTTAATACACATTTATATATATATATATATATATATATATATATATATATATATATATATATATATATATATATATATATATATATATATATATATATATATATATATATATATATATATATATATATATATATATATATATATATATATATATATATATATATATATATATATGATATATATATATATATATATATATATATAATATATATATATATATATATATATATATATATATGCATATATATATATAATATATATAGTATATATATATATATATATATATATATATATATATATATATATATATATATATATATATATATATATATATATGATATATATATAAATATATATATAGTATGTATAAATATATATATATATATATATATATATATATATAATATTAACTGACTATCCAACTGCATTTAGCATATCTTTCTAATCTTTCTACAAAGTAGCATACCTTAAACTAACGTCGATGTAATTTAATATTGAACTAGCAACTTCTTTGTAGACCTGTTCTTTTTTTTTTTTTTTTTTTTTTTTTTTTTTTTTTTTTTTTTTTTTACAAATCCTCAAAATGAAGAGATTGCCCTTAATTTGCGTTGAACCAGAGGATTTGAATAAGGTCTCCCCTGGCCAGTAAAGAATAATTATATATTGTTTTGCATAATGAATGAAATACATTAAACTTTTAATGTGTAGAATTGCAGTACTTTCCACCATATCTGAGACTTGAAAGCTTCCATGAATTATCCAAGTCTTTCTGGAATCTCTAAAACCTTCCTTCAATATTCATTTGGGGTTCCTGAATAATAAACAGAAACGATGAATAATGAAATGTTTTTTTATTCTTATTCATGCGGGGAGGAGCTCCCTATTTTGACCCAAACTGTGAAACAAACATGACCTCGGCTTCACGTTAAATATATTTCTCTTAATATATTTCTCTTGGGATATTTAGAAATCTAAGCCATTTTTTCTGTTAATGTAAAATTTATAGATACTATATATGTGTATATATATTTATATATAGGTATGTATGTATGTATATACTATACACACACATCCTATAATTAACTAAAATATGTGCCCAATGTTTATTTATTTCTATATAAGAAAAGGCCATTTTTTACGCTGGTTACAGGTAGTCGTTTGGCAGACTTCCAATTCAAATCACGTCTCTTCAGTTAAAGTTTAGTTTCACGACTTATGAATATACTTTGATATAAACGTATTGCAGTAATGAAAAACAGTACGACAACTGAAGTGTATAAAGAGAAAACATGTGATGCTTCGGAACATTGTAAGATAAAAGTGTAAAGGCACCGTGAATGTGCTTTTGCAGGAATGGAATGGTGATAAAAGCATCTAGTTTAGGTACTATGTTATTAAACATCATGCATCTCTTTATTTTTGAGTGCTTCTATCTTGAAATCTTGTTTCTGTTTTAGATTTCATATGATGTAACGTTTCACGGCATACATTTTCCATGTGCATGTTTTCTTGGAAGCCTAAGATATTGTGTATCGTCTTATTTTCAGATTTTTATTTTCCAAAGCATTGTGCTATATGTAGATTCAAGTGGGTAGCATTACAGCATTAAGTACTGAAATATTGCTATCCTCATTTGTTACAGGAAACGTCTGTGTAAACATAATTTTGCGTATACTACCCCACTTTAAAATTATGTTCTTTTTAATTGACGTAAAAAGTATTTAAGGCATATGTCATATAATATCATTCAAAAGCTGAAAGCTTCTTTTTATAATGAATGTAATTTGTTTTAGCTTCATTTCTTGGTACAATTCTTACTCTCATCTACCATTTGTTATATTGATCATATACTTTGGTCTGTATTCTTTCTGATAGATCATTTGGCTGCAACTTGCAAACTAGCATCATTTTTCAATAATAATAATAATAATAATAATAATAATAATAATAATAATAATAATAATAATAATAATAATAATTGAATGAAATGTTCATAGAAGGCTCTTACTTTGTAGCACTTTTTTGGAAATTGTGATTAGCACCAGAAATTATATAACTCTTAGAATTAATAGTAGAGGTATTATCAATAGCATTTATAGTAGTAGTAGTAGTAGTAGTAGTAGTATAGTAGGAGGAGGAGGAGGAGGAGGAGGATGGACCCCAGTCCCCAAAACCCAGTCAGAGATCCACAGAAAATAAACTATTCTTACTGCACCAGGCTCCTAGCATGTTGCGTCTGCTCTGCTGATCTTATCAGCTTGAATCTAAGACGTACTTGCGTAAACGTCTTTCCCTCATATTTTCTTTGCTAGATTTCGCGCTTCAGAGTTTTTCCAAGTGAGCAGAGAGCATTATGTCCCTGCATAAATGATAACTGTTTCTCAGCTTCGGGTGCTGAGGAAAACCTCTTTCGGAGGACTGAACAATTATTGCGCAAACAAATGCAGTAAAGAAAGAACCCGGAGAAATAAGTTATCTGAGGGGGTTACGACGCAAGTTGAAAATGTCGCGAAGATGAAAGTCCTTTCGTAGTATAGATGGTTTATCATTACTACTTCTTGTCTGGTAATCGTTCGGCAAAAAAATTTTATGATATTTCTATTGACATGGGTAATATACAATCTTCACCCCGGTGGCTTTTAATAATTTGCTTAAACAATTATCCTTCTAAAGTAACTATAGTCTGATCTAGAAATAATGACCGTGGAAATGCCTAATATATCAGATATCCCCCGTCCCCCCCGCCCCCCCGAAACATAGTTCAGGAATTTAAGAAATCCTTATTTTTTATAGCTTATTTTTCATGTGGAGAGTAGAAATTAGAGTGGAATTTGTATTTGTATTTGTATTGAAAATACGCCATTACAAGTATAAAAGATACTAGGAAAATTTAACAAGTGCTAAATTAAAATCCGCCAAATCTTCTTCTGGAAACTAGTAATTACGGTTGTATTAGTAGCCTTTAATTGCTAATTAATAAATGAAGGCAGCCTTTGATTTTGTCGATGGCACCGCGACAAAAACATCTGCCAAAAATGCAATGTTGTCCCTGTCAGAAGGGAAACAGTCAAAGGGTATCATTAGTTATAAGGAACCAAAAACTTTTCCCCTCGAATAAAAAAAGATAAATAAATAGAATTTTTTAATACATTTATGAAACAGATTACCAATAAGAATTTCACAGTCAACGAGTAAATAATATAAACTATTGATCTAACTGATTAGTCGTGGGCTCGTTAATTTCCCTACGCTATCAAACAACATCACCATTATCATTAATAGCATTATAAATTAGAATAAATTAAGTAAATTACAAATACAGGTAAATGTAATAAACTATAAACAACCAAGAAATTCATATAAACAGAAATCCCATTTCTTGTGTTTTCATAACTAATTTTTAAGCAGGAGAAAATTGTATTTATCTATTTGGAGGATGTTATTTTTTTTCTGTCTGTTTATAGAGAGAAGTGATTAAAATCAAAACAGGAATCACGATAAAAACAATTAGCTGAGTTTTATGAGCAGCCAATGAAGTCAAATAATTCGAGGATACCATTTGGATACGTTTAGAGAGACAATCCCTCCATTTTTATGCTAAATCATAAATATGTTTTCTATCGCTCAAAAGTATGTTCTTTTTTTTCTTTATGATAACCGTTCTTTACCAAAATCCCCCCTTGTGATATTTTAATACTTATGTGTGTCATTTACTGTAAAATGCCCGAATTCACTTAATATTTTTCATATTCCTCTTTCTGCAATTTGATTGGATGAATTCATGAGAGAAATACTTGATCTTGACGAAACATTTTTTATAATATAATATATATATATACTATATATATATATATATATATAATATATATATATATATATATATATATATATTATATATATATATAAATATATATATATATATATATATATATATATATATATATATATATATAGATATAGATATAATATAAATATATTATTATATATATATATATATATATATATATATATAATATATATATAATATATATATGTGTGTGGTGTGTGTGTGTATGTATATATGCATATAGTATACACACATATATACACATACTTGATTGAAATTAATAAATTTTAACTACGTTTGACGTTCGACCAAACAAAGGAAGTATTTGATCCAAATAACGCTTGAATTTTATACAACAGCGATGAATTTTATGATGTTAAAAACTTTGAAGATCGGAAAACAATTCAGCGATTTCTACCTATAATTTCGTGAGATAAAAGCACCATTAATCAATGCAAATATATAATCAGACTCATAAATAAAATGAATATCAAAAACTGTATTTTTCATGACAACACATTTGTCATTTTTAATTGTAGGATTAACTTCAGATATTTTCAGAATTTCATTAACATTTTATCTGAGAGCAACAAATCCTTTTTACCCGTTCGCTCTTTTTACTCAAATAAAAGAAAAATGCAATAAGTTTAATGTATGCTTCATCGCCTAAGCATTAAATATAAAATATTTATCACTGAGATATTGCATCCTCAGCTGCGGAATCGCTCATAGCTACTAATTCTAAAATATGTTTCTCTTGTCCCAGAGATGATGAAACCTGCTTTTCCCTTTACTCTCAAATTGTTTACACATCTTTATGAAGCTTGTCATTCATTTACACATCATTCTTCTCAAGTTAATTCAACATACAACTTCTAGATTATACTTAGCAATGTTATTGTTCATTAATATTTTGTTGCTTCTATCTTCACATG
>NC_061110.1:106780659-106793159 GCF_015104395.2 Macrobrachium nipponense
ATAAATTATCATTGTTTCTCAGCTTCGGGTGCAGAGGAAAACCTCTTTCGGAGGACTGTACAAATATTGCGCAAACAAATGCAGTAAAGAAAGAACCCGGAGAAATAAGTTATCTGAGTTACGACGCAAGTTGAAAATGTCGCGAAGATGAAAGTCCTTTCGTAGTATAGACGATTTATCATTACTATTTCTTGTCTAGTGATCGTTCGGAAAAAAGTTTTATGATATTTCTTTTGACATGGGTAATATACAATCTTCACCCCGGTGGCTTTTAATAATTTGCTTAAACAATTATCCTTCAGAAGTAACTATAGACTGGTCTAGAAATAATGACCGTGGAAGTGCCTAATATATCAGATATCACCCCACGCCCGGAAACATAGTTCAGGACTTTAAGAAATCCTTATTTTTTTATAGCTTATTTTTTTATGTGGAGAGTTGAAATTAGAGAGGAATTTGTATTTGTATTGAAAATACGCCATTACAAGTATAAAAGATACTAGGAAAATTTAACAAGTGCTAAATTAAAATCCGTAAAATAATCTTCTGGAAAACTAGTAATTACGGTTGTATTAGTAGCCTTTGATTGCTACTTAATATGAAGGCAACTTTGATTTTTCGATGGACCCCACCCGACAAAAAACACTCTGCCAAAAAATGCAATGTTGTCCCTGTCAGAAGGGAAACAGAGCCAAAGGGTATCATTTGTTATAAGGAACCAAAACTTTTCCCTTCGAATAAAAAAAATAAATAAATAAATATTTGTAATACATTTATGGAACAGATTACCAATAAGAATTTCACAGTCTGCGAATAAATGATATAAACTGTTGATCTAACTGACTATTCGTGGGCTCATTAATTTCCCTACGTATCAAACAACATCACAATTATCATTAATAGCATTATAAATAAGAAAAAAATTAAGTAAATTACAAGTACAGGTAAATGTAATAAAATATAAACAACGAAGTAATTCATATAAACAGAAATGCCATTTCTTTGTGTTTTCATAACTAATTTTTAAGGAGAAAATCGTATTTACCTATTTGGAGGATGTTATTTTTTTCTTGTCTGTTTATAGAGAGAAGTGATTAAAATCAAAACAGGAATCACGATAAAAACAATTAGCTGAGTTTTATGAGCAGCCAATGACGTCAAATAATTCGAGGATGCCATCTGGGTACGTTTAGAGACCCCTCCATTTTCATGCTAAATCATACACATGTTTTCTATCGCTCAAAAGTGTTTTTTTTTTTTTTTTTTTTTTTTTTCTTGATAACCGTTCTTTACCAAAATCCCCCCTTGTGATATCTTAATGCTTTTGTGTGTCATTTACTATATAATGCACGAATTCACTTGATATTTTTCATATTCCTCTTTCTGCAATTTGATTGGATGAATTCATGAGACAAATAGGGGTATTTCTGTGAGTAGCTGAATAGCCAATTGAAATTTATCTTACTAGACATTTTTTATTTTATTTATATATATATATATATATATATATATATATATATATATATATATATATATATATATATGATGCATAGTATACACACAAATATACACATACTTAATTGAAATTAATAAATTTTAACTACGTTTTTGACGTTCGACCAAACATGAGAAGTATTAGATTCAAATAACGCTTGAATTTTATACAATAGCGATGAATTTTATGATGTTAAAAACTTTGAAAATCGAAAACAATTGAGCGATTTCTTCCTATAATTTCGTGAGATAAAAGCACCATTAATCAATGCAAATATATAATCAGACTCATAAATAAAATGAATATCAAAAGTTGTATTTTTCATGACAACACATTTGTCATTTTTAATTGCAGGATTAATTTCAGATATTTTCAGAATTTCATTAACATTTTATCTGAGAGCAACAAATCATTTTTACCCGTTCGCTCTTTTTACTCAAATAAAAGAAAAATGCAATAAGTTTAATGTATGCTTCATCGCCTAAGCATTAAATATAAAATATATTCAAGGAGATATTGCATCCTCAGCTGCGGAATCGCTCATAGCTACTAATTCTAAATATGTTTCTCTTGCCCCAGATGATGAAACCTGGCTTTTCCCTTTACTCTCAAATAGTTTACACAACATTTTGAAGCTTGTCATTCATTTACACATCATTCTTCTCAAGTTAATTCAACATACACCTTCTAGATTATACTTAGCAATGTTATTGTTCATTAATATTTTGTTACTTCTATCATCACATCTTTATATTAAAGAACGTCTATTTATCTCGCTTATTGTATCGAGACCCAACATTTCATGCTGAGTCACTCATGCATACAGTTGCCCTTCCACAATTTTTTCCCTCAAATTTGCATCATTCCAACTCTAGTCATCTTTATAGCCAAATTGCATCCTGTATTACAATGCTCTAGTTACTCGGCTCTCTCAGATTCTTCTCTGTCCATTATTCGGGATCGTAAATCTGACTGGAATATATCCGCTTTTCAAGTACTACACCTTATACAATCTACGTACCTTCATTAAACATTTAATTTCTTCTTTAATCTCTAACGGCTATCATTGGATCTTTCTAATTATCTAAAATCCCTCATTGCAGATAAAGTGGATCCAGCCTTGAATTTTATTATTCCTGTACTACTTTCCACCTCATTTTAAATTAAATTTTCAAATGTCCAATCTTCTAATGTCTAATCTTCTAATCTCCTACCAAACTTGTTTATAAAACGTACATATATAGATTCATCGTGAGATACGTTTCTACATCGTTCTACACTTATCCATCAAATTCTGTCTCCAACTGTATTTTCTTTATTAGAGGAAAAAGACAATTTTATCTACGTTCGTTTTTATTTTTATTTGTAGTTATCTTTAATTTACACAAATTCCTTTGGAAATCCACTTTTTATCATCGACGTTTCCAAAGCCTTTCCCAGATAAATATATAATTAGGCACTCTAAGTCTATACCTACAGTTTTTACCTAAATCACTTGACACAACTTCCTTCTCTTTCTCTAATTCATGTCAGACACAGATTTTCACTCTCGCACGAAAAATATGTTCCCCTTCTTTTTCCATTCTTACACTATATAAACTCTTAATGTCAAAAAGATGGTTCTGTTGTCACGCCCAATTATATCCTCATTATATCCGGACAAGTACGTTTTGCGTCTGTCAACAACATATCTGTCAACGCCCTGTCATTAAATATCTGCTAACTGAGACACTATCTCACTTTTTCTTTCCCAGTCCCGCCCACCCCCCGAATAAAAAAAAGAAAAAAAAGACTACCATTTTATTTTGTTCACTTTACCTGTCATGAATCACAGCTTTGTTCCATCCAAATAATATTAACACATCCTTTCTCTTGAACCTTTTCACTCCTATTTGAAGCCTAAAGAATACGAACTATTCTTTTGAATATGAATTTTTTTACAACATAAACTCCAGTAATAAAGCTTGCAAACTCAGTAATTCATTTTTTTTGGGGGGGTGGGGGGGACTTTCTTTTCAAATGTGCTTACAATGTTATCCATTTAAAATTCAGCATCGAGCAACGTTAAAACCAGGGGTACTGTAACATGATTCCTATGGAAGAAGCAAAGTGCCATAAAATTTCATGTTTTTATTCCCCTATTCGATTCGCACCATTATTATGCCTTTCCAAGGCGAGCATTACTGTACATCAGAGGTTCTCATTACATTGAATACCTTTAGAGCTGATCTATAGAGCTAGCACTGGGTCTTATTGCAGACACGCGAACACACACACACACCACAAACGCACACACACGCACACATCTATATATACATATATATATATATATATATATATATAGTATATATATATACATATATATCTGTATATATATATATACATATATATATATATAATACATATATACTATATATATATATATATATATATATATATATATATATATATATATATATATATTGTGTGTGTGTGTGCTCGCGCAGCGCGTCTGGCATAAGACAGTATGCAATTATATATATTGCATACTGTATTTGTGTTATTAATAATATATAATATATATATATATATATATATATATAATAAATAATATATATATATATAATTTTATATATACCTATATATACAGTATACATATTTATGTTTATATTTTATCTTAATATATATATATATATTATATATAATAGATAAAAATAAAATAATAAATTACTACCACTATATATTATGTCTTATATTGATATATATAGATATATATCTTATAATATATATATATATATATATAGATAATTATACAAATCAGTATGCATATAATATTGCTACTGTTTATTGCAGACCGCGCGCGCGCAGCACACACACACACCACACACATATATATATATATATATATTATATATATATGATATATATATATATATATATATATATATACATATATATTTTACACAGACACAAATACACTATGCAATTCAGAGAGGATTCAATATACGCCTACAGACTCGCAGATAGAGACAACCATAAAGGAAGGCTAATCTTAACCCGAACCGATGTGAAAGAGTAGCCGTAATTGAAAATTTAATGCAGTCGATTAAATTGAATGAAACCATCAGCGTCGGGACTAAAATCAATTAAACTCTCGCTTTCATCACCCTGTAAATGACTGGCTCCCCCGTAACTCGTGAGCCAGAGGCGGGTACTAATAAACAACGTTCAGTGGCCTGCGTAATTACCTTAAGGATTTGGGGGTTTAGGTGTTGGCTCTCTCCGGTTTAAATGATTCTCCGTACTGCAGGTTATCTGAACAGATGTTTGATATATATACTTATATATGTAGTAAATATAACATGATTATATATATACATATATAACGTATGTTTATATGTATATTTTAAATAAATGCATATATACATATATATATATATATATATATATATATAGTATATATATATATATATATATATCTATATATATATATATATATATATATATTTATATTCTATATATATATACAATATATATATATATATATCTTGATATATATATATATATATATCTATATGGATATTATATATATCTATATATATATATAGATATCTATATAGATATATATATATATATATATATATATATCTATATATGTATATATATATATCTATACATATATATATGTAAATATATATATATATATATCTACCTATATATATTATATATATATATATATATATATATATAATATATATGTCGATGGGATTAGCGATCCTGAATGCAGCGGAGTGAGTGCCTACCCCACTTGTCTGTGAAGTGTTAGCCCCCGATAATAAGACAAACAGAGGAGCCAGAGAAGAATTTCCTTAGGTGAGACAGAACGCTGTGTTCTATATATATTTTGATATTGACCTAAGTATATTGCCAGCGTTACCGCAATTGCCGATTGGAAACGGAATAGCTGAATCGAAACCCTTAGAGATAAGACTCGTTAGAAAAGTCATGAAGGACATTCCACTAGGGTTGAGAGGATATTGGTTTTCTACATCTTAGCCGAGTGAGGTGATCCTCTTTCGGTATGTCACAAATCTTAACTTTATTGTGAGTCAGAATTTTCTTAACTGTAACGCGATGCTTTCATCGTGGTCATAAATTCAATGGGTATCTTAACCCAAAATAGATACCAGTACATGAAATCCATTTTTGCAGGCAAACATACAACTGACTGAATGTAACACCTACCTAGTCTGAATGTACTACAGCCAATTTCTAAAAATAGATAAATAAATCAAATAAAAAAATAAATAAAATTGCTATAATTACAATTCCCAAGTCTTGCTTTGGCAAGTAAATAACTAGAATAAGGAAAATAATTACAAATTTCCGTTACCATAACTAAAGAACTAGCAAAAGAGTTACTTTTTTATTTTTCGCTGGGTTCAGAAAGTGACCTCATCCAGAATATATTAGAGCTGATAGAGTAGATAAAAATTCAACCACCTGACGATTTTACCTGACTGCTTTTTATCTTTTCTTTCTTTAGTGTCTGAAAATGGCGTTTTTTATGAATAGCATTCACGGTTCTAAATGCATTTTGAGCGCATAAATATATACGTTTAAATGGCAAACAGCATTTCATTTCAACACACACAGAGGGTCTCTTATTTGAGTACTCAGAACAGGGTGCTATATTTACTTATCATGCACAAAGGACTGTCAAAGAGAGCTAAGATCCTTATTAATCTTACGATGTTCCTTTCCTGAGCGAATTTTACCTCGGATCGGTTTCCAATAGAGATTTACAAACGACATCTGGCGTTTTCTTTCGATAAAACACCGATAACTGATAGAGTCGGAAACTCCACAATCCGTCTTCGTCGAGTTGAGCGGAGCAAAGAAGCACCGCTAATCCAGCGGACTTTTTGATGGATGTGTTGCAATGTTTCGAGATGGGCGAAGTCATATGGCAGCTCGGTACCTCAGTGGTCAATAATAATAGCTAAGTCGAAGATACAACACGACAAATACTCAAGTGTTTGAACGTAATAACTTTCTCCCGTAGGTTTATTTATCCTCGCTTGTTCATTACCCAAACTAAGGCTACACTATTCATATATTTCTTGCTGTTAGAATGTACTTTTTATTTTATTCTACCATATTCCTATAGAACAAGTTCTGATGTTATAGTAATAATGTTATCATTAGAGAAGGAAGATATATTTTCTTTTCTAACTGAAAGAAAATTTTATTGATCATCAAAATGGCTGTCGGCTGCCAAATTTCTTGGCAAGATTACGCTGCCTAAATACATGCAAATATATGAGTCATTGTCGGTAAAGTTTGTTAAACTGCAGCGGGAAAAAAACGAATCTTGGAGAAATACGAAATTCAACAGAATCGTTGAACCATTTCAAGTTTTTACAATATGCAACATGCTCACTTAGCAAAAGGCAAAGAAAGTATTTGTCCAAAGTAATCTGACATGAATTTAATTAATATTTTCCCTTTCAGAGTAATTTGGTAACACTGAAGTCCTCCGTCGAATTGGATTATGTATATCTGCCAATCCTCGGTAGATTTTCCATTTCTCTCCATCCCTGTGAAAGCAGGATTTTGTGCTTTAAGATTCAGTAAGCTGCATTTGCTTCTAATTACATTTACGGATTATACTCCCCAAATCCCCGCCATTAAACTCGGTCCTACGAAAGAGGAGTGATTAGTTTATTTCACGTGAACCTACTCAACTCAGCATTCTGCAAGCTGAGTAAATTTAGAGCTAAAGATTAATGTGTGCTCCCAGTATCGTCGATGTTTATTCCTTCACTTCTAAAAAGACTTAAAGACAAATAAAAATAGCAAAAACGAACATGGGAGAACGATTTCTTTTTTCTCGGTAAATTTTCACTTTATTATCAACCCGAAAGTGGAGAACAGTTACAACTGAAATCTGAAAACGACGGGAGCAAAAGTCAAAGAAATCAAAGGAATAAATTCTCGCCGTCTTTGTTGGAAATCCCTGCATATTTATAGAATTTACATCTCGACTAGTATGAATATATGCAAGGTGAATAGAATGTATTCCTCGCCTATCAACCATCTATCTTTTATCATCTGTGACCTGCATGTATAAGTTACATAGAAGTTATTTCTTTAACTTATAGCCTTCGCATTTTATTAGATTTAGTTGACTCTAAAATACATTTAAATACATTTAGGTTTAACACTCCTTAACCAATTATGGAAACAGTCTCCTAATATCAAAAGAATATGAAATCAGAATTAATCCTTTAGGAGAAAACATATAATCATATTTACCTTTCCCTTAGCAGTCTACCTTTTGGTAGACTGCTAGGGGAAAGTAGAAGGAAAATTGACCAAGGTAGAAAAACACGGAAGTTGAAGCAGTATATGAAGAGTATGCAAAATTCAGGTATTGTGGCCTTGAATCAGCAACTATTAGTTTGTGATCTTAAGAAGACAGGAACATGGAATATCAACAATGAGCTTTGGGGTAAGAAAAAAAAATTGATTGGAGTTACTATATACGAGCAAGGGAGGATCGTTTATGCAGATACAAGAGAACTCATAATACGGATAAGGATAGCAATCAAGGCAGAGAAAAAATTAATGAGCAAAATCAAAGGGTGATAGATATTAATGGATAGATCTTGTTTGAAAACATTATATTCCGGGTCGATGGAGCGACTCTTTTATGGATTATTTGTTGCTTGTAGAACATTGAATGGAGTCAATACTGATCAATGCAAGAGTGGCAAATACTTGTGGAAGGGTAATTAATTATAGTGTTTTTAATTCATGAATAGACTCAAACATAGAACCAGGCCTATTCACCTATTGATATCGTCTCGTCCTTGAAATAGTACCTCCGTATGGAATTCGAATCCATTCTTAACTGACCATATATATACGTGGGTAGTATCCCGTTTTATACATATTCATTCTGTTCATGTGTGTTAGACAGCGCACGTGTACAAAATAGAGATCATATTCAACACACATGGGAGCGCAGAAAATTCAAGATGAGAAAATGTCTCTACAGTCAACTGTTATTATAGCCCAGATATAGGGTATTTAAATTTATTTTATATGATAGATATTGTACTGCCAAAGACGTGCAGTTATTTTTTATTTGTGGTGTTTTTTGAGCCGGCCAATGTGTTTTTTTATATATAAGCTGTTTTGTATGAGCTATGGCTAGGGAGGTGCTAGCTTCTTTTGGTGGCCGAGCAGTATTATGTACCCTTGAAAACTGTATCCATGAATTATCTTATTTTCATTAAGAGGATGCGATGGGCAGTGACATTCTTGCAATGTTGAGATCATGAATTTGACTCTCCATGGAAACAGTGGTCCTGAAGTGACAAGACAGCTCAGCTTCGGAAATGCTGACATAACTTCCTTGGGTGGCGCGATGTCGAAAGTCGCTGCCTAAGCAGAACAGACCACGTCCTGTGTCTCCATGTGCGGGTGGATGCAGATATGCTTTATGAATCCGGTTTGGGGCTGATTCTTGGGCGTGAACAATGATCTGTATAATGATGTCAGGAACTGGTGACGAAATTAGTGACGACACTTATCTGGGAGTGTCTTGTGTGTTAGTTTGTGCTTGCGTTCGTGCAAACTATTTCTCTACATAATGAGAGTAAGTTAGCCAAAATGGGAGAATGCTACAGAGTCGGCAAAGGGCCAAGATGGCTCCTTTGACTGTATTATTGGCTAAATGTGTGTAATCTGTGTTGAATGGGTAAGCATACTTATTTTTTACCCAAAAGTGTGGCTTGACTGTATTTTGATTATTTACTTCAAAGATGTTCTATTTTATTTGACCTTTTTATATTGCTTTTTAATCTTTGCTTATGGATGTGTTCTCCTGTCTTCTTATAGGCAGATCTGGAACAAAGGGGAACTGATCTGATATTTAGAAATGGGAACTTAACTGATGTTCCGTGGTGTTACTAGACTGTGCTGTGACTTTTTTTTTAGTTTTATGACTAAACTAATGTTGGTTATTGTAGAAGAGGGATGGAGTGGGCTATCTGCGTTCAACCTTTCATTTAATCATTTTGATAAGAACCTGAATTATTCAGTTAAAGCTTTACTCTTAAATAAATATATTTTTGTAGTTTACGAGTCTGATTTAATTGCCTTAGGTAATAGAAAAAGAGGGGTGTTGTAGAGAGAGAGAGAGAGAGAGAGAGAGAGGGGCGGTGTTTGAGAGAGAGAGAGAGAGAGAGAGAGAGAGAGAGCGAGAGAGAGGAGAGAGGGGGCGGTGTGTCAGACGAGAGGAGAGAGACTAGAGAGAGAGAGAGAGAGAGAGAGAGAGAGAGAGAGAGAGAAAACATGTTTCCTAGCTGCATGGGCATTGCTAGCAAATGTACTGAGGTTGGAACCTCGGTAACATATATTAATTATATATATATATATATATATATATATATATATATATATATATATATATATATATTATATATAAATATATATATATATATATATATATATATATATATATATATATATATATATATACATACATATGTATATTCATTGACTATCCAAGCTTCATTTAACATATCTTTCTAATCTCTCTAAAAACTAGCAATCTTAAACTAACGTACATGCAATTTGATATTGAACTAGCAACATCTTTGTATACCTGTTTTTTTTTTTACAAACAATCCAAAATGAAGATATTACCCTTAATTTGCGTTGTACCAGGATTTGAATAAGGTCTCCCCTGCAGTAAAGAATATTATACATTATGTTTTGTATAATGAATGAAATACATTAAACTTTTAATGTGTAGAATTGCAGTACTTTCCACCATATCTGAGACTTGAAAGCTTCCATGAATTATCCAAGTCTCTCTGGAATCTCTAAAACCTTCGTTCAAGATTCATTTGGGGTTCCTGAATAATAAACAGAAACGATGAATAATGAAATATTTTTATATTCTTATTTATGCAAGGAGGAGCTCCTTGTTTTGACCCATTCTGTGAAACAAACATGACCTCGGCTTCACGTTAAATATATTTCTCTTAATATATTTCTCTTCAGGTATTTAGAAATCTAAGCCCTTTTTATATATACTATATATATGTATATATATATATATATATATATATATATATATATATATATATATATATATATATATATATATATATATATATAAGTATGGAGACAGGAGCAATCACTCAGGGATAGACATATTGGAGTAGGGAGACGCGTTCTGTCTTTCATCCATTTATTAGCGCCGACGTTTCGTATCAGCTTGATGATACATTTTCCAGGCTGAAACGATTACACATCAATTGCGTATAAGTAAAAAGATACACACAATGTTTACCAACACCAAAATTAAAAACCTTTAATAAATTAAGAATAAAAACAGAGTAAAAACAGAAACACAGAATAACAGTGAAAGGGCTAGGAGCGAATACAGAGAAACAAATTAGTTAAAAAATAATAATGATAATAATAGAAAAATATATAATAATAATAATAATAATAATAATAATAATAATAATAATAATAATAATAATAATAATAATAATAATAATAATAGAACGAACAAGACGCCTACCCACAGCGGTAGCGGAAGGAGAACTGACACGAAAAATTGTTATGGAAGGGAGTGTAAACAAAACAACAGGTAATTAGGCAATAAACAGTTGGGTGGAAGACGATTGGTGGTTAAGAGAAGGTACAGTTAGCTTGATTATTATTGATTCAAGGGTGGTTAGTTCGTCTATATGTCGGTTCTTCCTACAATATTAAAATGACTGGCATCTATGTGTGTTTTGCAACTTTTACTGTGATTTCTTATGTTAGATTGTTCTGGATTTGATAGTCGACAACCCGTTCTATGGCTAATTCCTTGATGAGAGGAAATTCGGACTTTTAGCAGCCTCCTGGTGCAACCGATGTAAGTGCCGAGATCACATCTGGGACAATTATACTTATAAACGACACCGGAGGCAAACAGGGGGCTGATCTTATCCTTGACTTGGAAGAGTGAGCCGATAGTTCGGGGGTTTATGGGAATTAGTTTCAAATTAAGTACAGGCAATTGCTCATTGAATAGGGATGATTGCTTTTTTTCCTAAATTTATTATTATGGAGAAAGGGAAATCTAGCAAACATACGGAGCTTGGGACACTATGGACTATTGGAGGTGGATTGAATTTCAGATTAAGTGCCTATTAAGAGATCTATGAAAAATTGCTGGAGGTGTCCGTTATTATTATTATATATTTTTCTATTATTATCATTATTATTTTTTAACTAATTTGTTTCTCTGTATTCGCTCCTAGCCCTTTCACTGTTATTCTGTGTTTTCTGTTTTTACTCTATTCTTAATTTATTAAAAGGTTTTTAATTTTGGTGTTGGTAAACATTGTGTGTATCTTTTTACTTATACGCAATTGATGTGTAATCGTTTCAGCCTGGAAAATGTATCAAGCTGATACGAAACGTCGGCGCTAATAAATGGATGAAAGACAGAACGCGTCTCCCTACTCCAATATGTATATATATATATATATATATATATATATATATATATATATATATATATATATATGTGTGTGTGTGTATGTATAAACTACACATACACATATATATATATATATATATATATATATATATATATATATATATATATATATATATCTATATATATATATATATATATATATATATAGATATATATATGTATGTATATATATATATATATATATATATATATATATATATATATATATATATATATATACATGTATATACACACACATAAATAGTATATAACCACTTTTTCGATTTTTCTTTAAACTTCCCAGTGAAAAATATAATGAATTCATATGTCCTAGAATAATAAAAAAACTGATAACAAAAAAAAAGCTTTGATAAAACTTTAATTAGGTACAGATTCACTTTTGTTTAACTTGAATAGAGAGAGAGAGAGAGAGAGAGAGAGAGAGAGAGAAGAGAGAGAGAGAGAGAG